>NC_056727.1:516812999-516965499 GCF_019279795.1 Protopterus annectens | reverse complement strand
AAATGGGCAAATTTGATAATTTTGACATTGTGAGTTTAGACTAATTTTATTTCAACATTTTGATTATTCAATATATTGCATTCAACAAATTAATTTTCAACCATTTAGCATTCAGCATTTTGAAGGAAATGCATATTATATATATATATATATATATATATATATATATATATATATATATATATATACACACACACACACACACACACACACACACACACACACACATACACACACACACACAGATATATATATATATATATATATATATATATATATATATATATATATATATATGGTTCCCCTTCAGAAGGTCGAACAGCTGAAATCTCGAAATGCATATGGCCAAAGCCATATGCTAGAATTTCAAAAGCTCGACCTTCTGAAAGTGAAAAAAAAAAAAAAACAACAAAAATAAAACAATGTTTCTGCAGGGGGGCAAGCTCCCCTGAGCCCCCACACCCCCCACCACTTATTTATTCCAACTCCCAGATTTCACTACAGCGCAGAAAGGGAAATCTCCCATTCTGTGCTGTATGTCGATCCCCATTCAGAAGATCGAGCTTCTGAAATTTCGAGCATATGGTGTCGACCATATGCATTTCGAGATTTCAGCCATTTGATCTTCTGAAGGGGAACCATATATATATATATATATATATATATATATATATATATATATATATATATATATATATATATATATCTTATATGGTTTAGCTTCAAAATTTCGAATGCCATAATGCCTAATATTCATTTGGTTGAAAATTAACATCTAAACCCAAACATTGAATGATCAAAATGTCTAAAATCATTTAATTGATAAAGCAAATCATAGTGGCCTGTGCTCTATGTTTAAGTAGCAATGCTTTAATGACCATCAGGTAAGCTTGTCTGAGTTTGTAAGATGCAAGCAAGCTTTAATAGCATATTGTTAAAGAATTACCAACACTGAAAAACCTTTTTGTTGTTGCCATGCAGAGAATACTTACATAACTAGATAACGTATAAGCCTTAGGTAATAAAATGCATATGACAATATTTGTAATAAAGGACAGGATTGCAGTATTTTCAGAAGCTCATTACATTTATTCTAGACTTGCAATAATTTTTGCAGGCTTTACCCGTAAACTAAACAGAATGCCAATCTATCACATGTGGTCCATAACCTGTGCAGTAATCCTTTAAGCAATTTATCTTGAACTTGTTTTTTGTTTGCTGTTCATTTTTTTACTTTGATTATGTTTTCCCCATAAAGCAAGTAGATAGTTGTTTTCAGGCAGCAGATCTTTTTTGGATAAGAAACATTTTTACAAGTGGGGGTATCACAGAGATTGCCACTTTCAGCATGTTACTTGGTTCTTTTATAATGCTGAATATAAATTATAATTAGAACTGCAGTGCAAGGAGAAGTGGTTTGAGTTAAGTGCTGCTTGTTTTTTTTTATACTTGATTTTGACTGGCATTCCAGTAATGTTTTTAAAAAGTAATTTATTTTTTCATAAACAAAACCAAATCAGGTCATTCACCCTCAAAACCAAGATTTTACAAGAACATGAACACCGAAACCGTACCAGTCACAATGAGTTTAATGCTCCAAAATGCGAACAACTAAGCACTTTCACCAAGGTAAAAACCAAAGGCATCCTCAGAGTTGTTCTCCACTTTAAATCTTTAAATACTCATTCAAGTAGTCAACAGCCAGGAAGTAAAATAATACTAAAATTAATAATAACTATAAAGATAAACTAATACATTCTCCTAGTCATTATTTAACCACTTAGACACACAAAATAGTAATAGAAATTAATATTACTTATTAAAACACTTTATTGTGTTTAATTTTCAAGAATGGTTTTATTGAAATAAAAACATTCAAACCTGGGGGGGTTGTAGCATTGGTCCGTAATTGCCACACGGACTCACGGGCTTTTAATACTGATTTCCAATCACCCCCACATACATTTTCAGCCATTCTATCAATGATAAAGAATATAAATTTGTTAAAATTGACACACCTAATAGAATGAGAATAAAGGGCATTGTGGGAGTCTTTGTTTTTAATAGCCCTCACATGTTCACTAATCCTGTCCCTTAATCGTCGAGAGGTCTTTCTGATATAAAAAACCGGGGCAGGAAAGACAAGTTGCCACATACACCACCCTCTTAGTATTACAAATACACTTCCCTGGACATTTCACAGAAATACCGTAACCACAAATACTAACATTGGGCCCATTATTTATATACTTACAATTCTTACAACTACTACATTTGGACATGTTTGAAAAATATCTATTGTGATCAATTTGTCTCTCTAATAGATTTTTTTTATATTTTTACCCCTACTATAAGTTATTTGGGGTTTCGCACTAACTACTGAAACCATACCCACTTCCAAGAATAAATTCCAACTTTTTCTTAATATGTTAATTATTTCAGGCATCCTTTCACCAAATTCTAAAACCATAACATTTGAGTTGAAATTTTCCTTTCTGCTAAACTGGAAGTCGTCTCCAGCTGTTAAAATGGGCGCAAAACTAGATCTTCTTTTATTAACCACCTCTTTTTTAATTTTAATGAATAACTTGAGGGGATAACCCATTTCAAGAAACATCCCTATCAAATTATACATCTCATTCCTAAAAACTACTTCCCCACTCATCAACCTTGACACTCTGACCATGTGAACTTTGACCACACTACGTTTCTGGAAAGTTGGATGGTTACTAGTAAAGTGCAATAACGTGTTAGAATGGGATTCTTTCCTGAAAAATTGCACTTTCCAAAATTCCAGCTTCCACAACAAATTTAATATCCAAGTAATTAATACTTTAGTTGTCCCACTTGAAAGTGAACCTCAGGAAGTCTGTTGAATGGCTGAAAATGTATGTGGGGGGTGATTGGGAATCAGTATTGGAAGCCCGTGAGTCCGTGTGGCAATTTATTTCAATAAAGCCATTCTTGAAAATTAAACACAATAAAGTGTTTTAATAAGTAATATTAATTTCTATTACTATTTTGTGTGTCTAAGTGGTTAAATAATGACTAGGAGACTGTATTAGTTTATCTTTATAGTTATTATTAATTTTAGTATTATTGTACTTCCTCCAAAGATTTAATGAATGAGGTTTTATGTGTAATGAAAACCTATTGGTTTTTAAAACATTTTTTGTAATGTTAGTGTGTTTTTAAAGTGTTAATTACTTAACTGCTATTGACTGTTGACTATATGAATGAGTATTTAAAGCGGAGAATGTAATTGTATGAATAACTCTGAGGATGCCTTTGGTTTTTACCTTGGCGAAAGCGCTTAGTTGTTCGCATTTTGGAGCATTAAACTCATTGTGACTGGTACGGTTTTGGTGTTTGTGTTCTTTTAAAATATTTATTTTTTCATGCCTCGCAACCTTTTTGTTTCCATCTAGATTTTAAGTAAGCTGTCATGTAGCCAATGAATTGAAATATTTTTTTTCTTCTACACTTCATTTTGTCTTGATTGGACTCTTGTAATGACGGTTTGGCACCCAGGTCAGTGTATTTAATTAAAGTTCCAGTTGTTGTGGTTATTAGCTTAGCTCTGCCCCTTTCTGGTTGGCCACACCCCCTTTCCCATTGGTCCCACCTATTCAGCTGTCTCCTGCGGCCCCCTTTTGATTTGAAATTACCAGCCATCACTGTATATAACATACATTTCAATAGGATTTTGACCTTAATTCATTTTTCTTTTTGTATAATCTTTTATCT
This sequence comes from Protopterus annectens, assembly GCF_019279795.1. Taxonomy (NCBI): domain Eukaryota; kingdom Metazoa; phylum Chordata; order Ceratodontiformes; family Protopteridae; genus Protopterus; species Protopterus annectens. Next base: position 516,961,752 of record NC_056727.1, on the reverse strand, counting down.
ACATACAAGTGAAATATATCTTCCCAAAACATACCATTTTGAAATACGAGAAATCAGTCGACCAACATGACAGGTTTTGAATAAAGAAATCCTGAGGTAATGGGGTTGGCTTATGAAACCAAATTTGTTTTAAACACTGGAAAAACTAACCCAGTCAATTTAACAGACCAACAGAATTTTGAAAATACTATCAGCCCTTACTTCATCCCACCATAATAACAAAATCTGATCTACTTTTAGCAATATAGTGTGCATGGACTTACCCATTTCACCAAGGCCAAATTCCATATATTTCACATAATTGAGCAGATTGTGCAGAATTCCACACAAAATTTGCAGCAAATTAAGGAATATGCAAATGTGTTCCAGTCTGTTGAATATAACTCAATACAATACAGGCACAACAAATAACCAGTGATGTCAGAATGTCACCACAACAATGAAGAAATCCTTCATGCCAATCTCAAACTATACCCAAACAAAACAATCAGTATCTTAGGATGCTATTTCCCACCAGGGCAAAATATTACACCCCTAGAAAATCTCTTGAGCTGGGCTACTCTGTCTCTACTCCAGGAAACCATCATTCTTGGTGACTTTAACATCAACTGGGTATCCTGTAATAACAGTCTTCCAACCATTCACCTTAATTTACCTGGGTTCACTCAACTCATTCAATCCCCTACGTGAATCAACAAAACCCCTAACAATTATATCTTACTTGACTGGATCCTAATCAACAAACTCTTACCTAGCAGGCTGCTTACCTGACAGTCTTAATGACCACTCCCCCACTTTCCTAATTCAGCACCACACAAACAGTCTCAAGCCCATTATCCACAGGCAAATATGGAACAAGTCCAACTTCATCCCCAACTTCTTCATCTCCTCCCTGCAAAAAAATTAACTGGTCATCACTAAAATACCTCAACCTAGATGAGGCTGTTCACTTCTTCAACAGTACCTTCCTCTCCATCCTAAACACCCATGCTCCTGTAAGAAATGCCAAAGTCAGATCCAGGCATGCCACATAGTTACAAAAGACCACCAGAACCCTAATGAAATCCAGAGGTAAGGCCTGGGAGCACTGGTGACTAATAAAAAATAACTCAGATAGGCAATAATTCCGTGAACTGCTCAATGAAGCCAAAAAGCAAATAAAATTAGGCAAATCCCTCTACTATAAATTCTCCCTAAACTCTACCAACCACAACCCTAAGCAATTCTGGTCCACTATTAACACTGTTCTCTACCCAAGGAAGGTTGATACCCCCCAGCCATCCATTCCCCCCTTCTCCAGCAGTATTGCTGAATCCTTCAACAAACACTTCACTGAAACTATAGCATCTCTAAACAAACAACACTTCCCTACAACAGCCCCCAACTCCTAACCCTAAACCCCCACTCCTCTTTTCTTCTTCACCTCAGTACGTACTTCCAACATAAAAAGACTATTGTCACAACTTAAACCCACCAAACTCGCAGCTGACAACCTCACCGTGGAATACTTGAAAATTACAGCTGATACACTAACCTACCCAATTTCAATTCTAATTAACCATTCCATAACAGAAGGCTATGTTCCCTTGATATGGAAAATATCCCACATCATTCCCCTCCACAAAGACACCCCCTCCACCGACCTCTCCAATTACCACCCCATTGCTATCCTCTCCCCTCTCTCCAAGATACTTGAAAAATATATCAACACCCAGGTCTCCAACTACCTCCTAGCTACTAATCTCCTCTCCAAAACCCAATACGGTTTCAGGCCATATCACAGCACTACCTCCGCTCTGCTCTCCTTCACCGACACTATAATTCATCGCAAAAACAATGGCCTCTTCTCTACTGCCATATTTCTAGATCTCTCAAAGGCTTTTAACATGGTATCTCATGATCTACTGCTCTCTACTCTCCCCAACCTCTCCTTCTCACAATCAGCCTGCAACTGGTTCCACAGCAATCTACACGGACACCAGCAATCAGTAATCTGGGACGATAACCTATCACCTCACCTCCCAGTTACACTTGGAGTTCCCCAAGGGTCTATCCTTGGCCCTCTGCTAGTTTCACTTTTCACTAACAACCTACATACTGCCACCACACAAGCATCTCTTATACAGTGCGCAGATGACTCTACTCTCATCTGCTCTGCCACCACTCTACCAGAACTACAACAAATCACACAGGAATCATTCCCTTCTGTAGAAAGCTGGCTATCCAATGCGCAGCTCCTACTCAACCCAAGTAAGAAAAAACTTCTCCTGTTCCCACCTTCCAAAGCCACCCAAAACACCCCCCACTTCAACATTCTCACCAAAGACAGTACCATCATCTCTCCATCAGAACACACAAAATTACTCGGTGTGGAAGTAGACAACAAACTTAGATTTGACACCCACATATCTCTCACAATAAAAAAAGTTCACAAGAAACTTGGTGCATTATACTGAAGCTGCCAATTCCTAACCAAGGCAGCTAGAATCTCCATAGCCAATTCCCAGCTAATCTCCACCCTACTCTATGCATCCCCTATACTTACCAACCTTAGACAGACAGACCTACACAAGCTGGATTCTTGTTGACTACATTCAAAGGCAGCTTCCCTCTTTGAAACATACCTCTCCTAATGTAACATCATCAACAAATGCCTCCCAACTGGGACAGGCAAACCCAGCCCTCCCTGTCACTCCATCTGGTACCCAGGCCACTAATCAGAACTAGGTTTACTGGGAAGTAGATAGGGCTTTATTTCTCAATGCCACTGCAGTGGCTAATCTTTCTTGAAGATTTGAGTAAGTCATCTAGATTAACATTTATGGCAGATTATTGATATGGTATCTTGCTATACAGTTTTCCTTTAGTTAACTTTTCGGGTATACATATCAGTGGGACTGTAATGGGTGCTGATTTTGATCATACTTTTCCTAAGTCGGTAATGGAAACCATTGAATACAAATAATAAACAGCTACCATTTTAAATGTCAGAAAATGCATATTTTGCTATATGCACTATGTTCATACCTGACTGGTAAAGACTGAGTCTCAATCCTTTTCTCTGTAAGTATATGGTGAAAACTTGTTTATGCTCTTTGCATACCTGCTAGGACCGGTTATCCTACTAAATAACTGTCACACTTTTCATATTTGCTACTCCATTAGCCATCTTTTCTCTCTTCCTCTATCCTGTTAACACTGAAGAACTAAGGATAAAGGCTAATGTTTCTTTTACATAGGGAAGCAATGATTGTTGGTGTGTTTTATATTAGGAAGCGCCCTCTAATGTATATATTTATTGAAAACTGAATGTTAAGATTTTTTTACAGTACACATCATTAAGTAAGTACTTAACCATTGTGGCCAGGATCATGCTTAGAAGGGGTCTTAAATAAAAGTATTTGTAAAGTGAGCTGTACGGACATGTATTTAAATATTTTAGGTAGTTTTTTTATCTTTTGATCATCTGGTAATGTAATGGATATGACATTTGATTTATAATTAACCTTAATAACCATATTAAGAAGTTATTACTGCAAGATTGTACCACTTGTTTGTTTAAATCCTTTTTTATTCATTTTTGAAACAATAGTAAAAGAACTACAAGGAAACTGAGTGAGAAACAGGTGTATATAGGTATTTTTTAAAATGTCGTAGCAGAAATTATGCTGGCATTGTTCTGACTGAGAACATTATAACACAGAAGGATCAGTTGATCCGATGCTATTGTGAGCCACAGGATTAACGAAAGGTGCTTTTTGCTGTTCAAGAGGGAATACAATGGTTATTTTGTAATTTATTACTCTCTGTTCCATAATTCATTGGCCAAATTATGTAAGAAAATTAACCTATATGATTACAAAATGAAACAAACTCCAACCTAATCATGATTATGGTTATGCTGTCATGTTATTTACTTAAGAGGGAGACTGGAGAATTATTTATCATCTGTAAGTTATAAAATGGATAACAAGCAAGACAGTGATGATGGTTTAATATGCCAGTATCAATGATTTGTGGGGGGAATTTAATAAAGCCTACATGTTTTTTTTCCATATAGGCATTGCGCTGCACTGCTTACACAGATGGGCGTATTTTAAGATTCAGTAAGCGCTGCTGAGCGGTGCGCATGCACATGCCAACACGGAAACGTCTGTGACATGCATATCACCTCATAAGCAGGTAAATCTTATGCAAATGAGGCAGGGAGAGTGATATAGCTAGCAGATAGCCATGTTGTCAGACCCTGTGTCAGTGTCTGTAGTGTACAAGGAAAAAATTCATATACAGGAGTGTAGACAGACAAAAGGGGTTGTAAAATTGTAGATATATGAACACAAATGGCATACCATATACAGATATGATTAAAACTATTATCCTGTGTGTCTGAAAAATTAAAGGAAATAAGTTAAATTATTATTTTTTTTAATAATCTGGGCATGTTTGCGTGGAACATTGCAGTGCACAAACATGCTTTACAGATAAATTAAAAAACTGGAAAAAGGTAATATTATGTGACAAAAATATATTACAGGACTTTTTGTGAAGCCCCTGCAATGGTGCATTGGTGCTGTTGCTAAAGTGGCAGGGCTATGAAGCGTGTAGTTTCCATGTGAGCACTGATACCTATGCAAATGAGTTAGAGTTACTGAAGAGCATAAAGGAGTAACTGTGTCCGCATATCCCCTTTGTGTAGGCTTAGACTCATGTTGCTGTTTACACAGGATGTAGCTGACATCAGGAGGGTAAGTCCAATGACTTTTAAGCTCATTTCAGCCTGTTTGCTTGCTGTGCAACCCCTCCGAGAGTGTCCTTTTAGGGGGGGGGCAGGTGTTCACTAACTTTTAGGCTTTGTTTACCTTCAGTGTGCGTGTTTGCATGGTGTGCCACCATGCTGTGTGTGTTCCTTCTGGGGGTGTGTTCACTTACTTGTAAGCTTTGTCTAACTGTGGGACTCATGTTTGTGTGAAGTGCCGCTGTGCTGAGTGTGTCTTAAAACCCAATGAAACCAATTACTTTTGACCCTTTTTAAAGCTAAAATAGGGCCATTAAATTATTTTAATTATATTCTAGCCAGGTGGAATGCATCATAGTTAGCCAATCACACATTCTGCACCTACAGCAGAGCTCTATAAAGTATGCATACACCTTAATCTGATTTTTCTCAAATACTCTGCTCCATTGGAGTACAGAATTGGGAATTTTAACTGACAGAATGCTAGGGGCTGTTAAAGGTCTGCTACATATGTATGTACTAGATGCTGAAGTCAGTGCCGCTGCTGACAATAGGCCTAGACAGAGAGGGAGAAGAGTGTTCAGGCCCAGGGTAACCTTCCAGGAGCTACATGAGCTGGAGATTGTAGAGTGCTACAGGGTGGACAGGGACAAACTACAAAAACTCACTGAGCTCTGCCACCCATAACTCAGACCCAGAGCCAACAGAGGGGAACCCTTCCCAGTGGAAACAAAGATATGTGTAGCCCTTAGGATACTAGCTACAGGTACTTTCCACAGACCAACTGGGCACATGATGGGGTTCTCACAGTCATCAGCATCCAGGGTACTCCACCAGTTCCTGGATGCTGTGTTACCACATGCCAGTGACCACATTTCTTTTCCCCTCACCCCTGAGGCAAGGGCCAGAAATATGCAACACTTCTACCATGTAGCACACTACCCTGAAATACTGGGTGCCATAGACTGCACTCATGTAAACATCAAGTCAAGACTCTGTGAGGAGGGTAGAATCTATGTCAGCCACAAGGGGTACCACTCCATCAATTGCCAGGTCATGTGCAATGCCCAGGGGATTATCCTGAATGTGTGTGCTGCCAGCCCAGGCCGTTATCACTACTCCCATATCTGCAATGCATCACAGCTGTATCAGATGTTTGCTAGGGGGGCATCCTACATGGCCATTTACTGGGGATGCTGGTTACGGACTGGAACCATGGATAATGACACCCATCAAAAATGCACACATACCCACAGAAGAATGTCATAATGAGGTTCATGCACAAACTAGGAACATCGCAGAATGTGTGTTTGGGCTTCTGAAGTCACAGTTCCAGTGCCTTGATACATCCGGTGAAGCCCAACAGTACTTTCCAACCACATGTGCACATATGTTCACAGTATGTGCCATGCTACACAATATGATCTTGCAGAAATAGCTGCAGCACTATCAGGAAAAGGAAAGGACACACAGCCCCTCATCATTGCCTAGGTCACCACAGACACAGTCATTGGAGGACTTGGAGGAGAAACCCCTTGATGCTGTCCCTATAGGCAGAAGTAGGTGCGCCCAGTACACCCTGGCTTTAGCTGAGAGACTGGCTTTAGCTGAGAGACAATGGATAGCACATCCATTAGGAACCTAGGACCCTAGGGACTGACACCTTACTCCTACTCACATACATATATTAAAATTGTTGATGCCGGGTAATCCACACAACCTGTACCTATCCATGTATTGGACGTGTACTGCTTGCATCAGACAGAGTCAGCCCTGAACTACAGTTCTCATAACTGCTGCATTCACAAGGTAAGTCCCTAACCTACACACTATTACTAAGGATTTCTATAATATGGTATTGTATGTATGGATCTGCTGCATTTATGCAAGGAAATATAATGGGCTATTTTGACAGAAGTAACATCAACATGGGACAAAAGATACCAAGTACACTAATATAGCTTCCTTAATATTCACTAGGCCTCATGGTTGGAATATTCACTACATCAGTCAAGGGAGATGTTAAACAGTGGGGTCACATGATATTTGGACTACTGTGTATCCCAGCAGAACATGTGCTGTTGTTCCTCCAGCCCCAACACAGAACTGTGCACATGTAACTGCTTTAACAGTAAGTCATCAATAGTATATCAGCAGTCCAGGAAATCTCAGTGCAGTAACATAGATATCAGTCACACATTGTATGTCTCAACGCAGAAGCAATGTAAGTATGTATGCTGTTGAGTGTGTGATGAATGACTGCTCCCTCTCTGGCAGCTTGTATGGCCCAGTGGATTAGGGAAGTTAGCATAAGTGATGGTGTTGATGGCTCTAATCTGAAAGTATCCACATCTTTTGCATGTGAGATATTATTATGCTGGCATTTTCACAGACTGTCAGTCTGTGTGGTACAACATTATGAATCTGTGTCACATATTAATTACATCAGACAACTGGGGAATGCCATGGACAATTTGGGTAAAGTGCAGTACTGCAGAAACAGGGACAAATGTCAGTGTCTGTAACAGACAAAATCCCAGACTGGAGTACAGGTAGGTGTAGGAGTCACATTATAAGTATTGACAATCCACTGGGCATGCCCATACACAGTTAAAATGAGCACAGTTCCGTTGCCCCTTCATCAAAATGATCTGTTATGTTGAGATATGTCTATACAAACAGACATGTAAGTATACATATCTGTCTTTCACTATCTGTCTCTCACATACATAGTAAATCTACCTCTGTGTATTTTCAAATAGATATATACCTGTATATATTGCGCGCTCTCTCTCTCTCTCTCTCTCTCTCTCTATATATATATATATATATATATCTGATCTACCACCTACCAAAAGAGGAGTGGTTCCTGGCCTAGAAATTGTAGCTACTGGTCGTTTGGGCAGTTTTTTCCCATCTCCTTCAACTTTCTGGTTTAAAAGCTGCACTTGCGCTTGTTTCCCACCTTTCCTGTAACTAGCCTAGTCCAGATACAGAGTTGCTGTATCCAGGGCTGTTGGTAAGCTGTTTTGTTGGCCTTAGTGGCTTGCTGTTAACATACTGATTGTAATGTTACTTAATGTTGTATTACACATAATATACCTTAATATGTAATTGGATTAATAAATATTATGTTCCATTCTGTTAATACTAACATTGGTTTTGGTTATTACTAACCTTAACTTATAGTTATAATTTACTGACCACAGCACATCAAGGTAGGCCAGTTCTGGCTGATCCGCCTACCTTGCCTCCTCTGGCCGTGGCACCGGGACCAAGCACATCTGAGAGCCAGACCTTTGGTGCCCCTCTGCTGCCCCTGCACTAACTGCAGTGTCAAGTAGTTCATCCCTGAAGGGATGGGGCTGGGCTCCCCTCTGGGAACAATGGTGGAGGGGGAGTTGTCCATGATGAGCTGCTGGTTTTGGTGCACAGGATCATGCACTGCGGATATGGGCAACACCTGAGCCAGATGGAAAGCAAGTTGGCCACCCTGGGCAAGCTCACCCTGGAGCCCAGTCTCTACCATGGTCAACCTCGGGGCAGTGTTGGAGCAGTGACGACAGTCCTACGGGTGGGAATGTGAGTCACGCTGCTACCTTTTGGAGGCACATGAGAATGAGGTTTTGCAACACCCTCCCAATCCAAGGTGTTCATCCCCTCATGTGTTACACACCACCCCTTTTGTTGTCTTGTCTGTCTTATCTGTCTGCAAAAACGTCCTCACCTACCCAACTTACCTCCCCCACACATACCTATATGCCTTCTCCAACATTCAACTCTCACCTTAAAAAATAAAATATTGCACACATGTCCACTGGATACATGTAATTTGGTCCAATTGGCTTGATAATGCAGTTGTTGTCCTCACCCCTCTCTCTGGGGGTTAGAGTCCAAAGTTATGTACAAATTCTGTAAAAGTGCACAGTTGTTGCCGTACAAGAAATGGATAGCTGTTGCTCTTTCCTACCCCCTTCCTGCACATCCCTACATGCCTTTCACTATGTTTTTACCCCTGTTTGCATCCTATTTCACCCCTTTCCTATCTCCCCATTTCTCTTTTCTTTAGATTTTTAGCGTGACACCGCACAATGTGTCATGTCACACAGGTTCACTAAGCTCAGCTAAATGGAGCTATATTGAATATATGTGACTTTAAAATATAATAATCACATACAGAATAAATACCTGCTCTCTATTTTGAACCCAAGACCATTGCACCTGCAGACCACTGCATTAACCTGCCACACCACACAGCTGTTAATTAAAATGGGTGGTTTAAACAACACATAGTAATTGCAAGTTACAGTCATTAAACATGTTTTAGCAGAGCTGTGCATTGCACCGTGTTGCACAAACCTGATTAAAAAGTAATGGAGAAAATGGGAGTGTACCTTGGACTCTGGTGCAATAGTAAACCACTAGACAGACAAAGACATGATAATGGATGTAACTGAGGCCTGTGATAGCAAGTAAATGTGCCTTTTATCAGCAACGTGTAGAAATACACCTACTAAGGTATTAATGGCGAAATGCATGTTCAACTGGGGCTTTAGTACAAAAATACATCCATATAAAGCCATGTACATAGTGATGGATGTATAAAATGTATGTCACAGCCTGTATGTGTGCACTTATATCTTGCAAATACACCTGTTGTAGCAGTGACTCAGTAGCTCTATCTGTTAAATGCTTTGCAAACAGTACATTTTGCCACACACACAGTCCTGGGTTCAAATGTAGTGGTCTGTAGCAGTGAAATTACATTATTGTGAAGGCAGCAATTATTGACTGAGTCATGCACTCTTTATCCACACAATGTATTTCAAATGAAATGTCTGCTTTTCACTGATGGAAGTCACAGGCCTGCAGATAGGAATACACTTCATATATTCCTGTGGCAAAACAATGTGTTCATAAAGTGTCACATCATGCATTAATATGCTTTCAAAGAGAATTTCAACTCAGGTACTGCAGATCAGGGCCACTAATATCAGAGTGCACCACACAATCCTTTCAAGCTCACAGAGCAGATTAGCAGAGCTGCAGAGCTAACATACACATTTGAAGTACCTGCTTGTAACAAGGACTGCCCTCATACATGCTCCAAATTTCTAGCGGGCTGTAACACATGATCTGACAGTTCCCCATATGTTGTTTGTCTTTCGTCTTTTTCCTGGTAAGTGGTCGCCACAGCAGAACTCTGGTCTGCTAATGATTGGCAGTAGATTTTTACAAAACGCCAAGGTGCCAGCTTGACGCCCAACCTTCAATGAAGGGATGCCCATTTACGCACGCATGTCTTTAGAATGCTACCCAGCCATGGGGAGGACATGCAGACTCTACACAGAAGGCACTCCCAAGCCAAGCATCAAACTGGAAAACCTCTTGCTGTGAGGTAACAATGCTACCGCCGTACCACCATGACAGTGATTGGACATATTCTTATATTTATCCCCTATGCTGTTCAAGGGCACAACAAACATATTGCCTTATACTGTATTATTGATACCATTGCCTAACATGCTTAACTTAAACACATGCCTTAAATGGAGTGGACAGGGTACCCCTACTCTGGTTCTGCCTCTGCAACAAGGCTGACACAGCTCCCACAGTTACTCCTGCAGCTTGTTGTCCTCCAAAGTGTTCACACTCTTTCCTTACGCCTATTACCTGCAGCAGCAGTTGTGACCTGCAGCACACACATTTCTATGTAAAAGTTGCTGCTACAGACCTACCCTCTGCGGTGATGTAGTCTCCTGACTGCAGTAATGTCTAGCACAACATATCAGAAAGGGCCCCTAATCTACATGATGGCCTTATATATTGTACAGTGGTTGCATGCCATTGGCTGTTGATAGTGCAAATCAGCTGTGTTGGCTGCAATTAGCATTTCAGAACCACAGATTGGTTAAGAGACAAACACTTGCTGATGAGAAGCATATTAAGGCAAGTAGCTGCATATGGGAAACCATTCTGTATGAGATTTTTCTCACACAGAACACATGTTTGCAAAAACTTAACTATCACCATATATCAGCAGAGGAGTACTGCACTCTATAGATTCATAGGTGTGTACTAGGCTAATGACCCTAGAGCCTTAACAAGCCTAGCTCAAAGAAGTGCTCTGGCATTGTGCCACCTGACATTAGTTCCCAGTGCCTTTATCAAGTAGAACCACTGGAGTGATCCCCAGGGTAAAGTTTATATTTCCAATCCACTCATGAAGATTTCTCTTGAAGAGGGCCAGTGAGGTGCTCTGCTTGACATATATGGGGAATCTATTTCAGAGAATGGGCAGTCTCTAGGTTATGAACCTGTCCCATGTTCTGTTGATTGTGGTAATGAGGTTAAGGTCCCTGGAGTGTGTGGTGTGGAGGGATTGGGATTTTTTTAGATGTAGCATTTCTAACAAAGCAGGGTCAGATATGGCTTTGTAAGTCAAGCAGAGATCATCACTTAGTAGACAATATGACAGAGAATATAGCTGGAGTTTTTTGAGTCTGTCTGTGTAGGACATGTGATTAAGGCCTAGGATCCTCTCTGTGAGGTACTTTTGCAGCCTTTCCAGCTGTTGCATATGTCTAATGAGGTACATGGCAAATGTGGCATTATACTCAATGATTGGGATTGAATAAGGGAAGAGTAGAGAGAGATGATATGACCTCTTTCTTCCTGGATGCAAAACCCTTGGTAATGAGATGTGCCACATAGAAGGACTGTCTGACCACAGTGGCAATGTGGTGGTTGAAAGAGAGGTTGCTGTCAACCTGTGTCCCCAGATCTCTTATAACGCCTTCAGTGTTCAGTGAGCTCCCACCGATGCGGTAAGTAGTGGGAACTGAGTTTTTCTCAAATGGGATGACGAAGCATTTTTTGGCATTAAGCTTAAGGCCATGGTTTTGACACCAGTCATTGGTCTCAGTAAGACCTTTCTGTAGGATGTCTACATCACTTGGGGAGTTAATAATAGCTCCCAGCTTGCAGACATATGCGAACTTGGTCAGCCAGAGTCTCTCCATGTTGGCCTGGACTTCTGAAAAGTAGATGTCAAACAGGAGAGGAGCCAAGACCAATCCCTGTCGGACTTTACTCGTGACTGGTCAGCAGTCTGACTTGGAGTCTGCTACTTTTACACTGTAGGTTCTATCTATGAGCCAATTTGCAACATACTTAGTGATATAGCGGTTGATGTCTAGTTTGGTGAGTTTATCAATAATTCCTGAGTGAGGAATGGTATCAAAGGCCTTGGCCAGATCGAGGTAGGCTGTATGAACTGCCTTGCCCTCATCCACAGTGCTGGTGACTGACTCAAAGATGTCAACCAGGTTGAGCAGGCATGATCTACCTTTCACAAAATCAAATTACATGGGATCTAGAGTTTGGAGATTCCCTATATCCTTGTTAATTAGGTCCATGATGATGCATTCCATAACCTTACATATCAGACTTGTCAGGTTAATGTAGCGATAATTCCCAGGGTCTGAAGTCACTCCCCCTTTATGGAGAGGGATGACTGTAGCACTGTGCATTTGGTAAGGACAAAGCCTAAGGTGAGGCTGTGACTGAACAGGGCATAAAGAAGTGGTGCCAGCTCACTTTGTAGTTCATGTAGACCATCCAGGGATATTTTAGGGTCCCATGTAAGCTGCATTCTTGACCTTTGACAATGCAGCTTTAACATGTGCTGCAGTAATGCTGGGTGCCTAGCATTCCTCCGGTATTGTGATTGGCCCTTTGGGGGGATGGGTAAAGTTGCCACTGAATCTGTCAGCCAGTATGATGGCAATACCTGTTGGCTCAGTATAGGAGGTACCAATGTGCAGTAACTCAGAGCAAACTGTGTATTGCAGTGGAGATTCTTGATGTAACTATAGAAGGCTTTGTGGTTGTTTTTAGTGTCTGCCACAATTCTACCTTCATAGCTGGCTTTAGGGGTTTTGATGAGGGATCTCAACTTTTTGTTGAGGCTAATAAGGAAGTTTTTCCAGTCTTGGGAGTTCACCTTTTTCTGCAACAGTTTCTTCTTTCTGTTTTAGAGTTTATTAATTGCAGGGGACCACCAGATTGGCTTCCTTTTTTTGGAAGAGAGTGCTTGGTTATGTTGGGTATGGCTAGTTCCATGCATTTATGTACATGTTTATACAGTACATTGCTGTATGATTCGGCAGTCAAGCATCTATTTTCTATTGGCATGGGTGATGTGAAGTTAGCCACCTCAAAGTCAGCTTTATAGAAGTTTTTCATGGTGGTTACCTTTGCGGGGGTTGTGGGTGAGATGTGGATTCCATGGTGATTAGTATGTGGTCAGATCTAACCAGGGAGGAATTGACTATTGGTGTAGAGCAATGGTTGCCCATGTTAGTAATAACCAGGTCAAGAATGTTGCTTCCTCTAGTGGGGGTAAGAATAAGCTGGTCCAGGACATTGGAATTGATGAATTCCAGGAAGCGATGGGCCAGTGTATTGGTACATGAGTAATTTTCCAGGTTGATGGAGGGGTAGTTGAAGTCACCTACTATGAGAATATTGGGTTGGACCCTAACAGTTTCCAGGGTACTTATGAACGTGGAGTGAGAGACATGGGACATGGTTAGGGACCTATAGCAGGCTATGACCTGAATCACCGTCTTACCCAATTTTAGTTGTACCTAAAGTATCTTAGATGCATTATGCTGGGCAATTAGTCTGGAGGTGTGTATATCCTTTAGGAATATGGAGACACCACCACCTTTGGAGCTTTGGTTCATGTTCTGGAGCCGGAAGGTGTGAAATGAGATATAGCCTGGTAGTGCAGGGGTGCTTTCTGCTGCTTTAAACCACATCTCTATTACAGCACAAATGTTGATGTTCTCCATTTTGAGGAGTGCTTCGAGAAAGAGCATCTTGAGATTTAGACATCTAGCGTTGAGCAGCATGACCCTCAGATTGCATTTACTTATAGCTGTCATGGTGGTAATTTGGTCTTTGGAACATCACCTAAAAAGGCACTATAGAGGTGGCAAGAGCCTTAGCCAGTGCCCGGAAACCCAGGGTTGACAGATACAGGCCATCTCTGGCAAAGCATTAAGGTCTGTCAGTCATGTCATCTCAAGCAGACGAATACTGGATCCCCTTAGAATGGCACCAGAAACTTATCCAATTGTTGAAGTCAATAATTTCTATCAGGTATATAATCTTTTTGTTTACAACAGGATGCAGATGTGTGAATATACCTATGGGGAATAGGGATTACAGCATTAAGCCTTTCCTAGAACTGTGATAATGACATGTCAGTGATCTCCAGATTTATTACAAATACAAAATTCATAAATTCCAATGCCTTGGATCAACTTATTCACACCCCCACCAGGGGCAGCAATATCCTAGACCTGGTCATTACCAACATGGGCAACCGGTGTTCCACACTAGAGATCAATTCCTTGTTGGTCAGATCCAACCACAAGCTAATCACCCTAGATATCCACATCCTGCCCCCACCCCCAATTAGGGAAACCTCTGTAAAAAACTTCTCCAAAGCCAACTTCACACTTCTTAAGACAGAAGTGGCAAACCTCATGACACCCCTGCAGGCAGACAATAGAGGTACGACTGCTGAATCCTACACAAATGCACTTTATAAGCAGTTACATGAGTGCATGGATCATGCTATCCTTAATAGAACCAAGATGCTATCCTCCAAAAAAAGGAAGCCAATCTGATGGTCCTCTGCCATAAACAAACTCTACAACAGAAGAAAGAAACTGTTGCAAAAAAGAGTAAAATCCCATGACTGGAGGAACTCCCTGATCAACCTCAGTAAGAAGCTGAGATCCCTCATAAAATCCTCCAAAGCTAGTTACAAAAACAAAATTGCCACTGACTCTAAAGACAACCACAAAGCATTCTATAGCTATATCAAGAATCTCAATAGCAACACTCAGATCTGCTCTGCGTTACAGCACAATGGCACTAAATATACAGAACCAACTGATATTTCCAACATCCTGGCAGATAGGTTCAGTGCTAACTTTACCCCACCCCCACCCCCTAGAGGGCCCATCTCTATACCGGAAGAATGCAAAGTTCCTGTAATCACGGCTGCACAGGTAAAAAATACACTCTGCAAAGCCAAGAACACAGCATCTATGGGACCTGACAATATCCCAGGTTGCATTCTAGATGAACTACAGAATGAACTGGCACTCTACCTAAGTGCCATGTTCAATCATGGCCTCACCTCAGGCTTTGTGCCTACTGAATGGCGCACTGTGACAGTTATCCCACTCCACAAAGGGGTAGCCACGACGGACCCCGGGAACTACTGCCCTATTAGCCTGATGAGCCTGGTCTGTAAGGCCATGGAACGTATCATCATGGAACGCATAAACAAAGACACTGGTAATCTCCATACTCTGGACCCTACCCAGTTCGGGTTTGTAAAAGGCAGATCATGTCTCCTAAACCTGATTGACTTCTTTGAAGCAGTCACCAAAGCCATAGATTAGGGAAAGATGGTTCACTCAGCTAATCTAGATCTCACCAAGGCTTTCAACACCATCCCCCACTCTGGAATTATAGATAAGCTCACTAAACTAGGTATAAATCCCTATGTCACAAGATGGGTTGCCAACTGGCTCAGGGACAGAACCCACATGTGAAAGTAGCAGACTCCAAATCTGACTTCAGACCAGTGACAAGTGGAGCACCACAGGGTTCAGTCCTGGGTCCTCTCCTGTTTGGCATCTACTTCTCTGAAGTACAGGCTAACACAGAAGGTCTTTGGCTAACAAAGTTTGCAGATGACTGCAAACTAGGAGCCATAGTCAAAACTCCTAATGATGTGGACATACTACAAAAGGGCCTCACTGAGGCAGATGTCTGCTGTCAAAGCCAGGGCCTGAAGCTCAATGCCAAAAAGTGTATTGTCATCCCCTTTGGTAAAACTCTGTACCCATGAACTACCACATAAGTGGTAGTCTACTGAAAACCGAATGTGTGATGAGACCTTGGGACACAGGTGGACAGTAGTCTCTCCTTTGATAATCACATCACCACAGTGGTCAGGAAATCCTTCTACATGGCTCACCTTATCACAAAAGGTTTCTCATCCAGAAAAAAAGAGATCATTGTTCCCCTCTACTATCACTCATTAGACCCATTATAGAGTACAATGCCCCTTTTGGTATGTACCTCACAAGACATCTACAACAACTGGAAAGGCCACAGAAATAATTCACAAAGAGGATTACTGGCCTCAAACAGATGACCTATGCAGACCATCTCAAAAAACTCCAGTTTTACTCCGTTGCATATCGCCTACTCAGAGGCGATCTCTGCCTAACATACAAAGCTATGTCAAACCCAGAGCTGTTGGACATGCTCCACTTAAACAAATCCCAATCTCTCCGAGCTACATGCTCTAGGGATCTAAACCTTGTCACCACAATAAACAGAACATGCTGGTGGGATAGATTCCTGTCCCAGAGACTTCCCATACTCTGGAACACAAACAGCCTATCTATGTCAAACAGCGCTCCTTATTAGCACTCCAAGAAAAATCTTGATGATTGGATGGGAAATAGGAAATTCACTCTAGGGATCACTTCTGTAGCTCTGCTCAACAGGGGCACAGGAAAATAATTTTCTTGGGTGGAGAAAGCCAGGGACCTTTTTGGCTAGGCTTATATGGGCCCTAGGGCTAATAGCCTAGTATCTACCTATAAACCTATGAGCCTATAAGAGGATGTGTAATACATCAAGGGTGGAATGTTTATTGTCAATGTGGCAAATTGGGCTCGAGGGACTCTCCCTTTATAGTGGTTGTAATAGCACACTGCTATTTGTTTGGCACAGTTGTTTTGACATATTATCAGGGGGTTGCCCCTTGGGAACACACTACAATAGACTCCAATGTAAGCTGTATGATCATACAGCAGTATCTGTCATGGCATACATGGGAATACCTGAATATTTTTAGTATCCTAGTTGTAATCACATGCTTACTATGTTTGCACACTGTGGAATATAAGATGTGCGATGAAGCAATGTCCATTGCCCGGCATAGAGCCTACATTCACATACACATCGTTCATCCCAATCTCTCATACACACGCAGTCACATCCTCAGTCATGCCTGCATACACACACACACACACACACACACACACACACACACACACACACACACACACACACAAAATTCCTGGAGTGAGATTAGAACCCCTACCTATCTCATTTTACACACTACAGATCACAGTACTTATTGCACACACCACGGATTAAGTCTGTATTGGATGTGGTTGTGGGCACACTACTTGTGCATTACAAAATCTAGGCTTGTGTTGAACAGTACCTGTGGCCTGCAGAGTGATATTGCTTCATACTGTTATCTGCATCTAGTATCCTAGCAATGAGATAATTGTTATTATCCTAGCTATGTGTCTACAGTTACCAGTATGGTCATATGTGTCTATTTGCACTTAGATAGGCAAGCCTCTGAACAATGTGCCCTAACCATGCATGCATGCGATAACAATATTATACATTACACCACCTGCTCACCTGTTGCTGACTATGTGGTGACATGCTGCAGGCACAGGGGTCTGTGGGTAAGTGCATTACGTACTCTAGAGCCCTTACTTTGGATCCTTTGAGTAACAGTATAGATGTGTGATAGTGCAGCTTTACTCACCATTATTAGGGGATGTAGGAAAATACAGACATACACACACACACACACACACACACACACACACACACACACACACACACACACACATATATATATATATAAGAAGGATGTATATGAGGAGAGACTGTGATGCATCGTGTATATATATATATATATATATATATATATATATATATATATATATATATATATATATATATATATATATATACTAGTTGTACTAACCCGCAGCGTTGCTGTGGCTCAGTCTGGTTAAATGGAAAAGAAAGAAAAGAGAAAGTGCATGTTTCTAATATGTTTAATTTCACGATGCTTGTGGGTATACAATATTTTTTGGTTTTCCATTGTCTCTGCAGATATAGAGATTGTCTGGTTTGCCGACTCTAGAACACGCAACATATAATTGTCCATAAGAGAAGCAATCTGTGTGTAGATCTAAACCGCGCAATTCTAAAGATTGGCCCTGAGCTTTGTTGATGGTTATTGCAAATGCCAATCAAATTGGGAATTGCAATCTCTTAAATTGAAATGGCATATCCATTGGAATCATAGGAATGTGAGGAATGAGGACATCTTCACCTTT
This sequence comes from Protopterus annectens, assembly GCF_019279795.1. Classification (NCBI taxonomy): domain Eukaryota; kingdom Metazoa; phylum Chordata; order Ceratodontiformes; family Protopteridae; genus Protopterus; species Protopterus annectens. The sequence continues at coordinate 516,943,761 of NC_056727.1, read as the reverse complement.
GAAAGTTCCTGTCAAGATTGTTGTTTCTATGATGTTGCTCATTAATTTTTTTACTGCAAGCCGCGTGCCATTGCAAAGCTTTGGCTGGTTGATATTTCGCAACATGAAAATTGGCACACCGATTTTCAATTGCAGTACGTGCGGTGGCATCCCTGGCAGATCGAGTGAATTCAAAAATTCTGTTGGATAATTAACCGCTTCAACTCCTTCCACAACAGTGTCAATAGACTTGCATGTGACTGCCTCATTTTGAATGTTAGACTGAATAATATTGTCAAGTTTGTAGACGTCTTTGTTCTTGGCCGCAAGAATAGCTCGTTCAGTCAGCCAATCGTGATTCTTATAATTGGTTTGAATATTGGGAAATACTTTTTCAACTAATTTTTCTTTTGACGTCACCAAACTGCAGAAGTTTTGAGGCAATGAAATTCATCCTGAGGTCAGATCAACCGGCACCTTTCCGTTCCCAATTTTTAGCAATTGATGTGAGAATATCTCAGCTGATTGATCATTTTGCAGCTGGACATGCATATTTGTAGTTAATTTTAACATCTTTACATGTCACAACAAAGTAGAGTATTTCATGCAAGCATTTAATTCGCCCACTGGTGTCGATCGAGGAGAACAAAGCAGGTCTGAAGCTGCAGAATACGATTGCTGTGCTCACAACCGTGCATCCTCAAGTCTGGCCGCACGTCGCTGTGCTTCTTCCTCGGCACATATTTGAGCCATTCTTTGTCTGTTTCACTCATTCGCTGATGCCCATTCTTCCTCAGTTTGATTTGTAATTACTCGTTGCACTGCTTCCGCTCCGCGAGTATGATGACCTAAGTTAGATCTTCTGCGAGGCATTATTTGGATGAACTAAAGCAGATCGATTGCACTGAAAAAGAAGTAAGAAAGTTATAACAAAAACATAAAAAATTGCATATTTGTATACAAATATGCAATTACTCATCGCACTGCTTCCGCTCTGCGAGTACGACGACCTAAGTTTGATCTTCTGCGTGGCATTATTTGGATGAACTAAAGCAGATTGATTGCACTGAAAAAGAAGTAAGAAAGTTATAACAAAAACATATAAAATTGCATATTTGTATACAAATATATAGAATCCATAGTAGGTATATAAAAACACGTGCGTATTTGAATGCAATGTGTGACATCTATATAATAGTAGGTATATAAAAACACTCGTGTATTCAAATGCAACATTGTGTGAAAATTTCAAAGCAATCAGTGAAGAACTTTCGAAGATTTAAGAATTGGAACAAACGAACATTTACATTTTTATTTAGATATATATATATATATATATATATATATATATATATATATATATATATATATATGTGTGTATAGGTTCATAGGTAGGTACTAGGCTATCTGCCTGAGGGCATTTATAAGCCTAGCCAGAGTGTGTCAACTTTCACAGCCCCATTGATTAATTAATTGAGCCTCTGGCAAGCAGAGCCAATGAAGTGATCCCAGGGGTGTATTTTCTGTTACCCATTCACTCGTCAAGGTTTCTCTTGAAGAGTGTTAGTGAGGGGCTCTGCCTAATGTAGTTAGGAATTTTGTTTCTAAGCATGGGGAGTCTCTGTGACAGGAATCTATCCATCCAGCATGTTCTATTTATTGTTGTGGCGATGTTTAGCTCACTAGAGCGTGTGGCTTGCAATGGCTTGGATTTCTTTAGGTGGAACATGTCCATCAATTCTGAGTTGGACATGGCTTTGTAAGTCAGGCAGAGATCACCTCTGTGTAAGCGATATGCCACTGAGTACAGCCGGAGTTTTTTCAGTCGGGCTGCATAGGACTTATGTTTGAGGCCAGTAATCCTCTTGGTGAGGTGCTTTTGTGGTCTTTCCAGCTGTTGGAAGTGTCTTGTTAGGTACATCCCAAATGGGGCATTGTAATCTATGATGGGTCTGATGAGTGACGAGTAGAGCGGCACTATAAACTCTTTATTTGTAGATGCGAACCCTTTAGTAATTAGATGGGCCACATAGAAGGATTTTCTAACTACTTTGGTAATATGTTTGTCAAAGGAGAGATTACTATCTACCTGGGTCCCCAGATCTCTTATTACCTCTTCTGTATTAAGGGGGCTGCCGCCTATGTGGTAATTCGTGGGTATTTTGTTTTTCCCAAACAGGATGACTATGCATTTTTTGGCATTTAGCTTGAGGCCATGACTTTGACACCAGGTGTCTGTCTCAGTAAGGTCTTTTTGAAGGATGTCCGTGTCAGCCAGAGAGTCAGTTATAGCTCCCAGTTTGCAGTCATTGGCGAACTTGGTTAGCCATAGTTCTCCTGTGTTTGCCTGTGCTTCTGAGAAGTATATGCCGAACAGTAGGGGTCCCAGGACCGAGCCTTGTGGGACACCACTTGTGACTGGTTTAGAGTCAGACCTGGAGCCTGCTATTCTTACCATGTGAGTTCTGTCTGTAAGCCAGTTGGCAACCCATCTTGTGATATAGAGGTTTATGTTCAGGCTGGTGAGTTTTTCTATAATACCCAAGAGAGGAATGGTGTCGAATGCCTTGGCGAGATCAAGGTAGGCTGTGTGAACCACCTTTCCCTCATCTATGGCCTTGGTGACTGTCTCGAAGAAGTCAATCATGTTTAGTAGGCATGATCTGCCCTTAACAAAGCCGAACTGGGTGGGGTCAAGTGTTTGGAGGTTCCTAATGTCTTTGTTAATGAGTTCCATGATGATGTGCTCCATAGCCTTGCAGACCAATCTAGTCAGGCTTATGGGGCGATAGTTACCAGGGTCAGTTGTGGCCCCTCCTTTGTGGAGCGGAATAACCATTGCTGTGTGCCATTCTATGGGCACATAGCCTGTGGAGAGGCTGAGGTTGAACAGCGTGTTTAGGTGGGGGGTTAGTTCGTTCTGTAGTTTGTGCAAGACACAGCCTGGGACACTATCTGGCCGCATTGATGCTGTGTTTTTGGCTTTTAAAAGGGCTGTTTTCACCTGTGCTTCTGTGATTTCCAGGACACTACACTTTTCCGGTATTGTTGTGGGCCCTTTTGAAGGTGAGAGGGAGGTGAAGTTTGCACTGAATCTATCTGCCAGGATGTTGGCAATATCAGTAGGTTCAGTATATTTTGTGCTATTTTGCACTAGCTCAGAGCATATCTGTGAGTTGCCACTTAAATTCTTGACATAACTAAAGAAGGCTTTGTGGTTATCTTTTGAATCCTTGGCTATTTTTCTTTCAGAGTTAGCCTTGGATGATTTTATGAGGGACTTTAGTTACTTACTGATACTGATCAGGGTTGTGTTTCCTTCTTAGTTTTCTGAACTAGTTTACTCCTTTTGTTGTATAACCTGTTTATGGCAGGGGTCCACCAGACTCGTTTCCTTCCCTTAGGGGAGTTAGTCTTGGTTTTGCTAGGGATGACATGATCCATGCAGCCTTTTAGGTGCTCATAGAGTGCAATTGTAAAGGATTCTGCATCTTGGGCAGTGTTATCCTTTACCGTGGGGGCTGTGAAACTTACCACCTCTGCCTTAAGTAAGGTGAAGTTTGCTTTAGAAAAGTGTTTCATAGTGGTTTCCTTGGTTGGGGGGTGGTGGTGGGGTGTGGACATCCAGAGTGATTAGTTTATGGTCTGAACTAACCAGTGATGGGTTGACCTCTGGTGCGGAACACCTGTCACCCATGCTGGTGATGACCAGGTCAAATATGTTGCGGCCCCTGGTAGGGGAGTTTACCAGCTGGTCCAGAGCATTTGAGTTGATAAATTACAGGAAGCTCTGAGTCTGGGAGTTTGTACTCAAGTAGTTTTCCCAGTTAATGGTAGGGTAATTTAAATTGCCCAATATCAGGGTGTTCGGTAGGACCTACATGTTTTCCAGTGTCTCCAGAAAGGCAGGGTGGTGGTCCTGGGTTATAGATGCTGATCTGTAGCAGGCCACAATTTTCATTGCAGATTTGCCTGATGTTAGTTGCACATTGATGATCTCAGAGGTATCATGCTGTGCCACTAACCTGGAGGTGTGGGTATCCTTGATGAATATGGATACACCCCCTCCTTTTGTGTTTCGGTTCGTGTTCTGTGGTCAAAATGTGTGGTATGAGTTGTAGCCCAGTAGTGCTGGAGTGCTCTCTGGAGCCTTGAAGCAGGTTTCAGTTACTGCACAGATGTCGACGTTCTCCATACTTAGGAGTGCTTTGAACGCATGCATTTTGAGATTTAAACACCTGGCATTGAGCAGCATAACCCTCATTTTTTTACTTGTGCTGTTTACGGAGGTGGGTTTGAATTGTGAGCCTTGCTTAAAAAACCCACTATGGGGGCAGCAAGAGCCTTGGTCAGTATTCTAAAGCCAAGGGGTGACAGGTGCAAGCCATTTCTTGCAAAGCAATGTGGCCTGTCGAGCATGTCATCCCAGGCTGACAGACACTGGATCCCCTTTGAATGACACCAGAAGCTTAGCCAGTTGTTGAAATTGATCATTTTTTCTTTATACTGAGGTATCATTCTTGGTGAGGGTAGGATGCTACTCAGGGTCAGGGTCATACCCGCCTGGGCTACATGATCAGAGAGCTCTTCTATGTCTCTTTTCATGTAGTCCAGGGAGGTATGTCTCAGGTCATTCACAACAACATGAACAATGACAGAATCATATTTGTACTTGTTCTGGAGTGACCTGAGTGCTTGTGTTATGTGGCGGATTCTGGCTCCCAACAGGCAGCTAACAGTAACCTTCTCCTTGTCCAGCCTAGTGAGTGAGGCGTCAGTGGGCCTGACTATAGAGTTGCCTATTACTAGTGTGTTAGGTATGTTATTTCACCTTAGGGACTGTGCTTGTGCAGCACATTGATTTTGTGTTTTATGTGTTGTCTGGTTTGTGACCGGAGGTGCAGGTTTTTTGGGTGTCTCCTTTGGAGCTCTCTGATGCTTTTGCAGGTTTTTATTTAGAGCCTCCGAGTATGATTTTGTGCATTTATTTGTATTTTTTGCCAATGTTGGTTTAGTAGGTCTATGTGAGGCTGGAGGTGTGGTGCAAGTGTTAACCTTCTCCTCATGACTGTCTGTTCCAGTCTTGGGTGGAGAGACCTTAGCCTCCAGTTTGGCTGTATAATTGCATCTCTCACATATGTTAGTGTTTTGTGGTAGGAGGAGAGGGCTGTCTGTGTACATGAGGCAGTTGTAACATTGCCTCAGGATACCCAGGTTCACCAGCTGGACTGGAGAGTACACCTGAAGTTGCCCCTTGGTCATGCCTGAATAGTAGTAGTGTGAGCTGCTTAGTAGCATAGTTGGTGAGGGGTGGATAAAGAGCCTTGCCCTGCTGGGCAATCAAGTGTTGGGGTATATTAGTGCTTGCTATTAGGTCTGAGCAAGTGCTGGACTGTAGGATGCTTTTTGAGTGCTTAGGTTGAAAGTTAGAGTAGTTTCAAGTGAAAAACTGAAGAGTAGACTTAGTGCAGCTGGGAATAATTTAGCCCTACCTAACTGGTGCTGCCCGGTGCACAAAACTGTGCAAACACAGTTTTTAAACTACTAACTTCTGGGCTGGAACCACTCCTCCAGGGACAGATGGCTGCTCAAAGTTCCCTTCTCTCACAGGTGAACAGAGAAACTTCCTTCTATCCAAGTAAAGTATGGGCAACTCAGAAACTTGTATCACAGCCCTGAATTCAGCACTAGCCTGAAAACTGGACTATACTAGCTTAGAAAGGCGGGAAACAAGAACATTTTTTGTTTTATGTTTTTTTTTTTGAAAATATAAGGCAAAAACAGTAAAACGTACACTTAAAACAGCTTTAAATGACTAAAATCGATCAAAAAAGGCTATCGCACTTTAGTGTGGCCTACAACAGTTAAACAATTTATTTAAACAAAAAACAACTTTTTAAAAGTGCAGGCAGTCAAATAAGTACAATATGTGAAAAAAACAGCTTTTAAATCACAATAAGTGTTGGAAAATCAGCGTTTAGGCGGAAAACAGTTAACTACAGCAAGAAAATACAGAAAGCTGATACTCGGTCACTCCAAAGTCTCTCTTTTAAGCCAGAAGGCTTGTATCAGTTTAAGGCTTTCTAGTGCTTTCCAGTAGGTTAGTTACAGGAAAGATGGGAAACAAATGCAGATGTGGTCTTTTAAACCAGAAAGTTGAAAGAGATGGACAACTTCACGAATGATCAATAAACTAAGATTCCTGGGCCAAGAACCACTTCTCTTGTGGTAGACGGGCTACCTAGTACTTACCACTCCCACTGATAAGCTAGAAGGCTCCACTCCAACACAAAGGCTTGGGGGGCTCAGAAACTTACAAACAGTACTGGATACAGCAAATCTGTACCTAGACTAGACTAGACTAGTTACGGGAAAGGTGGGGATCAAGCGCAAACACAGGCTTTAAAACCAGAAAGTTGAAAGAGATGGAAAAACTGCCCAAACGGCCAATAAACTACAATTTCTGGGCCAGAACCACTCCTCTTGTGGTAGATAGGCTACCTAGTGCTTACCACTCCCACTGATAAGCTAGAAGGCTTCCCTCCAACACAGAAAGGCTTGTGGGGCTCAGAAGCTTACCAACATAGTTTAACGAAGTATGTTAATATTGAATCATAATAATAAATAACAATAATAAATTAAATTTTAGCAAAATGTACTTTAACAAAATTTAGTAATATGAAATCATAATAATAAATAATAATAAGGTAAAGTTTAACAAAATATAGTTAGTTTAACAAAATATGCTAGTATTAAATCATAATAATAAATAACAACAAATTAAAGATGATAAGCGGTGAGGAGAGAGAGAAAAACATACCATTAGTGACATCACAGACGATATCCCTGAAAACACCGGTAATACATACTTCTGCAGGTGTATAGTATCAGTTGTGATTACAGCAACTACAAGTCTCCTATAGCTGATTTAGCATGTACATACCTCCCAAGGGGTCTATATCATATGAGCAAATCGCACAAATTATGAACGCTCATAATATCGAACGTACTGGACCTCAAACTTCTTATTGTGTGGGGCTGCACCCCCCCATACCCCACGCTAAATATATATTCCAACTCCAAGATTACACCACAATGAGGAAAGGGCAAATATCCCATTTTTTACTGTACCACGATCTCAGAAAAAGCACTTCAAGTATGTTCGATATTATGAGCGTTCACAATTTGTGTGATTCGCTCATATGATATAGAACCCCTCCCAAGCTGATAGCATGGGACAGTGTGGGCCAATCACTAACAAATGCAGGTACACAAGTACACAGAACAGTTTCATATAATGTGGACTTATATAAATATCAAGGTGTTCTGTAAACAGATTTGGTAATACATTACATTCCAAGTAATCATTTATCTGGAAATCATGTGACAGATAGATTAGGCAGTTCTAATTACATTATGAAAAATCATGACACTTGAGAGGCATGTTTGTGTACATTAAGTAAACTAGACAGCCATCCTGCCTTAGCTGACAGGCATGGGAGTAGAACCCAATAGCCGTGACATCAGGGGACATTTGCAAATAATTTAACAATTGACTGCAGCAACATAGAAAAGACATGCTATGAGTACAGCACTACTTCAGATATTAAGAAGATTTATTTAGGAAGCCACAATGCTGCTTAACCCTTTAATCTCTGTGAAATCTATACACACTATCTGCTCATAACTTGGACTACCTCAACCATATACTTTTGTGCCTGGATTGGAGGAAAATGAGAGCATTATGTGACTGAAACTGGTCTGGAGACAACCTTGAACCATCCTATGAGTTGAGCAAAACATTTTCCAGGACATTCCTTTTGCATTCTAGAGCTATTACTGTTTTACACTTAACTGCAGTGACAGTAGAACACACATGCACTGAATTCAGCTGTACTACAAATATGAAGACAGATTTATTTAGGAATCCACAATGCTGCTTAACAATTTATTGTTATTACTGATAATTCTCTGTGAAGTCTACACACATCTGCTCATAGAGTGGGCTGCCTCACCTATACACCTTTTGTTCCTGGAGTAGGAGGAACAGAGAGCATTATGTGACTGTAATTGGCCTGGAGACAGCCTTGAATCATAATATAAGTTGAACAATACAGTTTTCAGGCCATTCATTTTGTATTCTGCAGCTATTATAGTTTTATACTTGACTGCAGCAACCTTGCCATAGACATGAAATCACAATCTGGCTTTGCACCTTTTTGCTTACTGTTATTTGTATTGTTTATTGTTTATTGCAATGCAGTTGTTATTGTTCATTTATTGCACTACAGTCCTAATTTCCCATTTATTGCACTACAGTTCTAAATGCCCATGTATTGAACTCCGTTTTTTATTATTTATTCTTTATTGTAGTACTTTTTTATTCTTTATTGCTTATTCCACTATAGTTAGCATAATACATCCGTACTTACCACACTCACAGCACAACCTGGCCAGGCATCCAGCATGGGACTGAACATGCAAGTCCACTCAGCTGCAACTGTTGGGAGAGAAGCACACCATTATGCATACCAGTTTTGCAGATATTCAGTTTGCATTTTGGTAAAACAGAGGAAAGTATACCTACAAATTTGTGGGGCATGCCCAGCCCTGGCCTCTTGGACCCCGGTGTCCAAAGTTTCAGGTCATCATAATGGTGGCAACACTGCTCACAAGTGTGGGGGATACCAGTAGCACTGGTTTGTTCCTTGGCCAACCAATCCCATGCCTCAGCCTTACATTCTGAGCCCTGGTAACCACTCTGCATCAGCCTAGGTTCATGATTGCATACGAAGAGCCCAACAAAAACCCTGGACTCCTGCACAATCCTTCTGTGCACCCAAAAGCACACACCCTCTCCAGCACCACCTGGCATATCAGCAGATAAGCAGAATCCAAAGAATGGTGCAGAATTCCCTCCTATTGGCCTTAGTATAGGCTGTTTTTCCACCTTACACGTCATTGAGCAACATTCAGAAAAATGCCAGGTTGCTTAGCATCATGCAAACCAGGTAAGCAGAACTGATCAGTGCAAAAACTCACACAACAATGGTAGCCATTAGCATGTTTAAATAGTGCTTAGCACCACGCATAACTGCCATATGTCACAATTTTGTTTTTAAATTAAACAAAAATTGAATTAAATTACAGACATGGTATGACTGCTATAGACTTGAACCTAGGCCTTACTAAGCATTAGGCCATGACTCTACCCATGTAGCTACTTGGATATTATAAAAAACTAGTCTAATTTCACATATACTACTAAGCTACCTGCAAGCATTGCTAAGCAATGTGCCATACCATGCAAACAGGCTTAAATGAAACCAAAAATAAATAATTATTTACATTTGGTTTCTATTTTTAGATGTCTGGCAGGTGACAGCTATGTATTTGTAAGCATGGCTTGGCTTTGCTGCACTCCGTGCAGAGCAAATGACAATTTAAAAAAAAAATGATTATAATTAATTACATCCGGTTTCTATTTTTAGATGTCTGTCAGGTGTCAGCTGTCTATATGTAAGTGCACCTTGGCATTGCTGTACTCCACGTCTCACTATGGAAACAAAGTTCAGATCACACTTGTTTTATTTCTTTTGTTAGCTTAGTTAGTCAGGGAGAGCAGGCAAGCATGTCAGCAGAGGAGTATGGCAAGCTGTCAAAGAGCTGATTGGCTGAGATGTGCCAGGCAAAGGGACTGGTGCATGGAAACCTGACTAAGGCAGACATGATTGCAGCTTTGGTCACAGCTGCATCAGAAAACAGCAATCAGGAAGATGATCAGAATGGCCATGGAGATGTGCAACACTCAGAGACTGGACAGCTCAACCTTTCTGCAAAGGGCTTAAAATTCCATCTGGAGCTAAAGAGACTTGAGTTGGAGGCCAGGCTTTGAAAATAGAAGCAGCAGAGAGACTGTGATGTCTACAAGCTGAAGAGAATGAGAAACTGCAACGCCTGGAAGCTGAGGAGAAGAAAGGCAGAGGCAGCATGAAAAGGAGATGTTGACTCTTTGCCAGTGTCATGGAGGTAATGGGGAAGGGAGTAACTGGACCCCAGAATCACAAAAGGTCAGTGAATTTCTTCCGTAGTTTACAGAGGTGGATAATTTTGATAGTTTCATTCATATGTTTGAGAGGGTCTGTAAACAGTATGATGTTGACCAAAGGTTCTGGGTACAGTTCATGACCCCCTTACTCTATGGTAAAGCTGTAACTATTTTGTTCAAAATGTCTGATGGTCACTGTTTTAATTATAATGCTGTTAAGAATTGTTTTTGCTAGAATTTTTTAAGCTAACGCCTGAAACTTGTAGGAAAAAGTTTTGTGAGCATAGATGCAAGGCAAATGAAAGCATGTGTGAATATGTTGCTGAACTGAGCACTTATTTTCATAGGTGGGTGAATGGATGTTAGGTCACCAGTTTTGAAGGGCTGGCAGACCTTATGGTAAGGGAACAAGCCCTTAGCACTTTGCTTGAGGTCATGAGGATCTGGTTATCTGATAGACAATGTGCTACTTCAGAGGAGTTGGGGAAGAAGGGATACCTATACCTAGCAAGCAGGACATCCCTGAACAGGAAAGGGACCCCGAGTACTGCTCATGGGTCTAAAGAAACCCATGGTGGGCAGCCCAGACAGCCCCAACAGAATATGCCAGTAGCAGGGGGATCCACTAGTCCAAGTACACATCCAGGACCTAGAGTTAAATGTTTTGAATGTAACCAGTGAGGCCATGTGGCATATAGATGTCCATGAAGGCAAGGTGGGGAACAAAAGATGAGAGAGCCAGAAAGTGGGAAAGACAAAATACCAATAGTAGGTTGTCCTGAGACAACAGAGGTACCAAATAACCATCCTGCAGATATCCTGATAGGGCAGGATTTTGATGTGGCAGCACCATGTGTTTGTGCAGTTACATGCAGTCAGGCTAGGAGACAATCACATGGGTCTCGTAGCCTGGGGGAGACCCAGACAGACCACATACTTGCAGCCAGGACTGGTGAGGTGGTTACTTCAGGGAGGGAGCTATTTTGTAGCAGTGAGACTGAAGGTGAGCCACAGCTGCTTGTGGGTACTGATCTACCCTTGGACAGATTGATTGCAAAAGTAGAGGTGAGTAGTAGTACCCAGGCAGACAGTGAGGCACCACTGTCAGATGATGCCAGACTTCCTGTGGAAGGGGTGCTGGGAAGGGTTGCAAAGAGAGAGTTGAGACAGGCTCAGGTCTCAGACCCTACATTACAAGGCCGGAGGCAGGTAGATAGAGAGGCATCTGATTCTCAGTGGAAGGGGGAATCTGTATACTGGGACAAAGGGTTTCTGTATAGAGAGTGGACCCCTGAGGAAGGGCTGGAAGGTGAGAGAATACAGTAGTTGGTGGTAGAGCCTACCATCTGCCACTTCTAGCCATAGCCCATGATATTTCCTTATCAGGTCATATGGGCATACAATGTACAAAGAGACATATTATGCAGAACTTTTATTGGCCTGGAATATCCAGAGATGTAACAGGGTACTCCAGGACCTATGAGCAGTGCCAAAATATAGGCAAGGCAGGAGACAAGGTGAGAGCTCTTCTGTTGCCTTTATCTGTGATTGAGGAGCCATTTCAAAGGGTAGCTATGGATATTGTGGGGCCTCTTGAGTACCCCAAGTTCTACAGCAAAAATGTATATCCTAGTGGTAGTAGATTATGCTACAAGATACCATAAGACAGTGGCTTTCTCCTCCACCGAGGCAGAAAAGGTGGCAAATGCTTTGTTAGAAATTTTCAGCAGGGTAGGTTTTCCAAAAGAAATACTGACTGACAGAGGTACCAATTTCATGTCAGACCTGCTGACTTGTCTGTGGAAGTACTGCAAAGTGAAGCACCTGAAGACCACCCCATACCATCCCCAGACTAATAGTCTTGTTGAGAGGTTAAACTCTACAATCAAGTCCATCCTACAGGCATTTGCAGACCAGTTTACGAGGGAGTGGGACACATATTAGTCCCATCTGTTGTATGCTTACATAGAGGTTCCCTAGGAAACCACAGGTTTTTCACTCTTTGAGTTGCTGTATAGGCATAGGGTGAGGGGACCTCTAGATTTAATTTGTGATGAGTGGTAAGATGAGTGTGAATCCCACAAGGAGTCTGTTGCGGCATATGTCCTAAACCTTAGGACAAGGCTCAGGGAACTCATGGACTTGGCCCAGGAGAACCTGGCAGAAGCACAGCAGCAGAAAATGGTATGGTATGACAGGAATGCTCGAGTTAGAGAGTATGCTGTAGGGCAGCAGGTAATGGTTCTCATTCCTGTCAGACCCAACAAGCTGCATGCAGCTTGGGAAGGACCCTACGAGGTGGTAAGAAAGGTAAGGGATGTTAACTACATGGTAAAACTGCTAGGCAGGAGGCAGGAGCACAAATTGTACCATGTTAATGTGATGAAACATTACCATGATAGGGAGGCCTTGTGCTGAGTTTTTGCAGTGGATTGCAAGAAGAGCCTGAGGGATATCTGATGACTGATCTCCTCAGTAAGGCTCAGACTGACACCTTGGTGGAAGGGGTAGTAATGTCCCAGGAGCTATCTCCTACCTAGGTTAAAAAAATCTGAGCAGTGTTACAGGAATATGGGGACGTGTTCACTGGGAAACCAGGATGCGCCCACCTGGTGCAGCACCAGGTGGATACAGGACCCCAAAGGCCTATTAGGCAGGTCCCTTATAGGGTGCCTGAGAGAGTCAAACAGACTCTGAGGGAGGAGATACAGGAAATGTTGGAGCTAGGGGTAATTCAAGAGTCCAGCAGTCCTTGAGCCTCCCCAGTGGTGCTGGTACCAAAGAAGGATGGCAGCACCAGGTTCTGTGTGGACTACAGGAAATTAAATAGTCACCCAGAATCAGATGCTTACTCCATGCCTAGGACAGAGAAGGCCATAGAGCAGCTGGGTGGGGCTAACTATCTTACCACCATTGATCTTACCAAGAGTTACTGGCAGGTGCCCTTGACTCCCAGTGTTAGAGAGAGGTCAGCCTTTGTGACTCTTTTTTGGCTTGTATGAGTTCACAAAGATGCCCTTTGGGATGAAAAATGCCCCAGTAACTTTCCAGAAGCTGGTAGATCATATCCTAGCAGGAGGGTTTGCTCTTGCTTACATAGATGATATTACCATCTACAGCCATTCTTGGCAAGAACACCTTCAACATGTCAGGGGGGTGTTGGGCAGACTACAGAGAGCAGGGTTGAGCATTAAGCCCAGCAAATGTCAGGTGGATATGGCAGAGGTCTCCTACCTTGGACATAGAGTAGGAAGTGGTAAGATCAGGCCAGAACCTGCCAAAGTAGAAGCCATTCAGGCATGGCCTGCACCTGTTACCAAAAAGCAGGCATTCTTAGGGATGCAGGGTACTACAGAAAGTTCATCCCTAGTTATAGTACTATAGCTGCCCCCCTCACAGACCTAACAACTGACAGCATATGATATGTCAGTGCAACACTGCAGCGGGAGCAATGCCAGCACAGATTGGTTCTCAAGACAGGGAATGGGGTAAGGTATTTTCAGATAGACCTAACCCTCTCAAGCAACATTTTTCAAGGGTCACTTGAAGAACTAGCTTGAGTTCTCTGGGGGGGGTATGTGAAGACATGTGAAGGCTGCCAGCCTAGCTAGCTAGAATTTTGTAGATAATTCTGTCATTTGTAAATATTAATATAAGCCACAGACTTGTTCTCTTAAATGTGAAAAGACTGTATTGGATGTTGAACTGCAAAAATGGAACAACAGTGCACTCTGCTGTAAGAAAGCTGATTATCAAGCATTTTATGACTGTTTTGATCTCAGGGCTCAGAGCCATGATATCAGAATCAGCAGATTCTTTCTATTGTTTCGAGACCAGAGTTAATTGCTAGATTTTACACATATAATAGGTTCATAGGTTGGTACTAGGCTATCGGCCCTAGGGCCTATACAAGCCTAGCCATAACAATTCCCTGGTTATTTCTTCCCACACTATTTACTTCCCTGGACCCCTGTCTAGCAGGGCGACTGATATGTCTTTAATTACTGTAGTCTCCTGACCAGGTACAAGCTTACTAAGAAATGTAAATGTAGAGTTTCTGTTAGCCTGGAAACCAGAGAATTAAGAATGATGTAATCTAAAATGACTCAGCAGGATGTACTATCAATTTAAAGAACTTTCTCAGAGACAAAGGGGGAGCATTTTGCATTTGTCTTCAGAACTGACCATAGGTTCATGGGTAGGTACTAGGCTAATCTACCCAAGGGCATTTATAAGCCTAGCCAGAATGTGTTGGCTTCCGCCTCCCTTTTAAATTAGTTTCCTGTGCCTCTGTATAGCAGGGCCATTGAAGTGATCCCAGGGGTAAGTTTACGATTTCCCATCCACTCGTCAAGATTTCTCTTGAAGAGAATCAGTGAGGGGCTCTGCCTAACTTAAATTGGGATTCTATTCCAGAGTGAGGGAAGTCTCTGGGACAGGAATCTATCCCTCCAGCATGTCCTGTTTATTGTTGTGCTGAGGTTTAACTCACTGGAGCGTGTGGCTCTAAGAGATTTGGTTTTCTTGAGGTGGAGCATGTTCATTAATTCTGGGTTGGATATGGCCTTGTACGTCAGACAGAGATCACCTCTGAGCAGGCGGTAAGCAACCGAGTAGAGCTGGAGTTTCTTTAGTCGAGCTGCATAAGGCATCTGTTTGAGGCCCACGATCCTCTTGGTGAGTTACTCCGGTGGTCTTTCCAGCTGTTGCAGGTGTCGAGTAAGGTACATTAGTTTGTTCCGATAAATCTCCAGTTAACCTTATATCCACAACCCAATGCATTTTTACTGCAGTAGAAAACTGGCTATTAGGACGTCAACTGATCCTGAATCCAAACAAAATCAAACTATTACTCTTCCATCCAACCCAAAAACCCACTCCCATATCCTTTACTATACAATCCAACAATGGGACTATTATCTCCCCAGACTCCTATACTAAACTATTAGGAGTTACCATTGACAATAAACTTAGATTTGACATGCACATTAACCAGACTATTAAAACCATTAACAAGAAACTTGGGTCACTATATAGAATAAAATCCTTCCTAACTCCAATTGCAAAAGTGGCCATTACCTGCTCACATCTTCTCTCTACCCTTCTATATGCCTCCCCCATGCTTACTAACCTTAACAAATCTGACCTAAATAAACACTAATGTTGTTATAATCATATTGCCAGATTTGCAACTGGCATGCCCTATAGAACACATCACTGTATTAACCTACGAAACCTCAGTTGGATAGAATTACCAAACCTTCTCCAGCAGAAGCAACTCATAGAAGCATTTAAAATTCTCAAGCAACCTGACAACACTCCTGCACTGAAAAATTTAATAATACCTTATACCAATCTCAACAGTCTGCGCTCATCAAACAGGCTACTTGTACAAACAGTCAAATCCTGTAACTCAGGGGGTGATAAACTGTTTGCCAGTGTCATTGGAAAAATATGGAACTCCCTTCCTTTCATCCTCACTCTTACTACCTCCCTAACCCAATTCAAAAAGGGTCTAAAATACCATTTTAAATCACATTAGCTTTGCCAATGCTCAAACCCAGATTAATCTCCTCTTCAGTAAGGCAAGTTCATTTTTTTTCTACAGGACTATCCAAATATAAAAACTTTAGACTTTTTTCTCAATTGACCTGACCCCATATTTCCTTGTGAATTTTTCTGTTCATATATGGAAGCCCTTAAATCTTTGCTAAAAGGACAACCCAGGATAGAAAATGTTATGTTGTAGTCTGTGTTTGTTATTCCTAAGACATTTTTTTATAATACATATATTTCATGTCTTTTCCACTTTTGTATTAATTACTAAATGAAACAATATGTATCTATGTAACATGTATGTAACTTACTGTCAATGTGGAGCTTTTCTCCCCGGGCATCCGCTGAAAATGGACATGTATCCAGTCGGACCATCCCGGTCAACAAATGTAAAATAAATAAATAAAATAAATAAACATTCCAAATGGGGCATTGTACTCTATTATGGGCCTAATGAGTGAGGGGCACAGTGACGTCTCTTGATCTAGATGTGAACCCTTTCGTGATTAGGTGGGCTACATAGAAGGATTTTCTAACCCCTTTGGCAATGTGATTATCAAAGGAGAGGTTGCTATCTACCTGGGTCCCCAGATCCCTAATTACATCTTCCATACTTAGTGGATTACCACTTATGTGATAATTCGTGGACACTTTGTTTTTCCCAAAGGGGATGACTATACACTTTTTGGCATTTAGCTTGAGGCCATGGTTCTGACACCAGGTATTTGCCTCCGTGAGACCCTTCTGGAGGATGTCTGTGTCAGCCAGAGAGTCGATTATGGCTCCCCGTTTGCAGTCATCAGCGAACTTGGTCAGCCATAGTCCTCTCATGCTTGCCTGTTCCTCAGAGAAGTATATACCAAACAGGAGGGGTCCCAAGACTGAGCCCTGTGGGGTGCCACTTATAACTGGTTTAGAGTTGGACATGGCACCTACAACTCTGACCATGCAAGTTCTATCCATGAGCCAGTTGGCAACCCATCTTGTGACATAGGGGGTTAATGTTCAAGCCGGTGAGCTTATCTATAATGCCAGAGTGGGGAATGGTGTTGAAGGCCTTAGCGAGGTCCAGGTAGGCTGTGTGGACTACCTTTCCCCATCTATGGCCTTGGTAACTGTTTCAAAAAAGTCAACTAGGTTTAGGAGGCAGGATCTGCATTTAACAAAACTGAATTGGGAAGGGTCCAGTGTCTGCAGGCTCCCAATGTCTTTGTTTATGAGTTCCATGATAATGCGCTCCATAGATTTGCAGACAAGGCTAGTCAGGCTTATAGGGCGATAGTTCCCAGGATCTGTTATGGCACCACCTTTGTAGAGTGGGATAACTGTTGCTGTACACCATTCCTTGGGTACATAGCCTGTGGTAAGGCTGAGTTTGATCAGTGAATTTAGGTGAGGGTTTAGTTCATTTTGGAGCTCGTGTAAGACGCAGCCTGGAACACCATCTGGCCCCATTGATGCTGTGTTTTTGGCTTTGGAGAAGGCTGTTTTCACCTGCTCTATTTTCTTCTGGGATGGACACAGGCCCTTTTGGGGGTGATGGGGGGGGAGGGTAAAGTTTGCACTGAACCTGTCGGCCAGGATGTTGGCAATGTCAGTTGGTTCAGTGTATTTTTTGCCATTTTGCACTAGCTCAGAGCAGATCTGAGAGTTGCCACCTAGATTCTTGACATAGCTAAAGAAGGCTTTGTGATTATCTTTAGAGTCTTTGGCAATTTTTCTTTCGAAACTGGCCTTGGATGATATTATGAGGGATCATAGTTTCTTGCTAATACTGATCAGGGATGCCTTTCCTTTTTGGGATTTTGCTCTATTATGTAATAGTTTCCTCCTTCTGTTATATAGCTTATTTATGACTGGGGACCACCAGACTGGTTTCCTCTTTTTGGAGGAGTTAGTCTTGGTTTGACTTGGAATGGCTCAATCCATGCATTCCTGTAGGTGCAAGTAGAATGCATTTGTAAAGGATTCTGTGGTTTGGGCAGCATTATCCTTTAGCAAGGGGCTTTGAAACTTTCCACCTCGGTCTTGAGAAGTGTGAAGTTTGCTCTTGAAAAGTTTTTCACAGTGGTTTCCTTGACTGGGGGTGGGGTCGGGATGTGGATGTCCAGTGTGATAAGTTTATGGTCTGATCTTATCAGCGAGGGGTTTACCTCTGGTGTGGAACACTGATCCCCCATGTTGGTGATGATCAGGTCCAATATGTTGTTGCCTTTTGTGGGCATGATGACCAGTTGTTCCTGGGCATTTGAGTTTATAAACTCTAGGAAGCATTGGCCAAAGGAGTTTGTACTTGAGTAGTTTTCCCAGTCAATGTTTGGGTAGTTGAAATCACCCAGTATCATGGTGTTTGGTAGGACCTTCATATTTTCCAATGTTCTCAGGAATGCTGAGTGGGGGTCCTGAGACAACGTGGGAGATCTGTAGCAAGCTATGATCTGAAAAGCAGCTTTGCCCACTGTTAATTGCACATGGATGGTCTCCGAGGCCTCATGCTGTGCTACTAACCTGAAGGTGTGAGTATTCCTTATGAAAATGGATACACCCCCTCCTTTTGTATTACGGTCCGGGTTCTGGGGCCGAAAGGTATGGCATGAGTTGTAGCCTGGTAGTGCTGGGGTGCTCTCTAGAGCCTTGAACCAGGTTTCTGTTACTGCACAGATATTGATTTTCTCCATGCTGAGGAGTGCCTCGAGTGCATGCATTTTTAGGTTTAGACTTCTGGCATTAAGTAGCATTACCCTCAGGTTTTGGTCATTTGTGTTGTTTATGGAGGTAGGTTTGTCTTTTGAGCCTTGCCTAAAAAAGGTACTATGGGGGTGGCAAGAACCTTAGCCGGTATTCAAAAGCCTAAGGGTGACAGGTGCAAGCCATCTCTGGTGAAGCACCGTGGCTTGTCGAGCATGTCATCCTAGGCTGAAAGACACTGGATCCCCTTTGAATGACACCAATAGCTTAGCTAATTGTTAAAACTGATAATTTTTTCTTTATACTGTGGCATCATTCTTGGTGAGGGCAAGATGCTACTCAGGGTCAGGGTCATACCGTCCTGGGCTACATGATCAGAGAGCTCCTCTATGTCTCTCTTCATGTAGTCCAGGGAGGTATGTCTTAGGTCGTTCACACCAACATGTACAATGACTGAGTCATATTTGTACTTTTGTTGGAGTAACCTGAGTGCTTGTGTTATGTGGCGGATCCTGGCACCCGACAGGCAGCTTACAGTAACCTTCTCGTTGTTCAGTCTAGTGAGTGGAACGTCAGTGTGCCTGACAATAGAGTTACCTATTACTAGTGTATTGGGTGTGTTATTTAGCCTTAAGGGCTGTGGTTGCATGGCACACTGACTTTGTGAAGTATGTGATACATGGTTGTTCTTAGAGGGTGGAGGTTACTTGGATGTCTGCTTTGGAAGTCTCTGCTGCTTAGGCAGATTTTTATTTAGAGCCTCCGAGTATGTTTTTGCGTATTTAAGTGTGTTGTTTGCTGGTGCAGATATGACTGGTGTATGTGAGACTGGTAGTGTGGTGAAAGTGTTTCCCTTCTCCTACTGACTGACTGTTCCACCCTTGGCTTGAGAGAGCTTGGCCTCCAGTTTGGCTGTATAGTTGCATCTCTCACATATATTTGTGTTTGTTGGAAGGAGGAGAGGGCTGTCTGTGTACATGAGGCAATTGTAACATTGCCTCAATATTCCCAGATTCACCAGCAGGACTGAAGAGTACACCTGAAACTGCCCTTTGGACATGCCTGTACTGATAAATGAACTGATTTACTGATTGTCCAGTAGGGACAAATAGGGAGCCTTGTACTACTGTATAGTAAAGAGGGGTGTAGTGTTAACATTTATTAGTGCTTACTGAGAGCTTAGAGCATGTGCTGGACTGTAAAAGCAAGGTTAGAGTGCTTTAGTTGAGAGTTTGACTAGCTCCAAGGGAAAAATTGAAGAGCAGACTTCGTGGAGCCTGGAATAGTTTAACCCTAGCTAATCGGCACTGCACAGTGCACAAAACCGCGCAAATGTGGGTTTTAAAGCAGGGAGATGAAAGAGATAGAAATTAGCCCAAAATGGCCAATAAACTACTAGTTGCTGGGCTGAGACCACTCCTCCAGGGACAGATAGGCTGCTCGAAGCTAGCTTCCCACTCTCACTGGTGAACAGAGAAACTTCCTTCTATCCAAGTAAGGATATGGGCAACACAGGACCACTCACCAGCACTTGCTTTGCTCTGTCTGTAAGTAGGATCTTAGACTTTAGTGTCTATCTTAGAAATAGATAGAAAATAGTAAGTTTAGTCTAGCTGTTTTCTATATTTATGTCAAACTATTCTACAGTATTATTTTAAGCATTTTCATGTGATCTCTGAACTATTTACTAGCACTGTGTTGAATTGTGGAGATTTGTCTTGTGTTTTTATTATTTATTAAATATTTTAAACCTTTCAACTGTGGCTGTTTTGTGAAGAGGTAATTTTAGCTCTAGAGCACATTGCATGTATATAGTGATACTGTACAAATCTACTTCAAATAAGCCTTGCTGCTCAATCATCCTTACCATATGGGTAATAATATTCCACAGTAATAATTGGACACCCTCTGGTAAAGGCCTTTTTAGTAGCTGATAAGTAAGGGTCCTGGTGGCAGTGATTATTACCTTATAGCCTGGACAGAAGGGGCACAGCTAGTATACCTGTGCCAGCCTTCCACAGGAGTGTCTGTGTGGTTGTATATAAATCATATCTCAAAGTGTGTGTGTGTGTGTGTGTGTGTGTGTGTGTGTGTGTGTGTGTGTGTGTGTGTGTGTGTGTGTGTGTGTGTGTGTGTGTGTGTGTGTGTGTGTGTGTGCGTGTCTGTGTGTGTCTGTGTGTATGTCAGCTACTTGGGCAGGGACACAAAGCACTGGTTAGACAGAGAGAGTGCTAGGAGGACTTGGCTTGGGACCCTGGCTAAGGACCCCACTCTATAGCTGTGCCAGTGGGAAGTCTTATTAGGGATCTGGAGAGAACGGGAGAAACCAGCCCCAGACTGACTGTGATCTCTGTGTGCTTTTAATGGAAATTGTACTTTACTGTGTGTGTGTACTTGTTATTCTTCTCTATGTGGACTCCCCTAACTGGTGTTAGTGGTGAGGACTGAGGCTCCTTGATTACTGGGTCAGTGCACAGGGGTCACAACCTTATCTGTTTGATCACAGGATATAGTTGATGACCTGCCATAATACAGCTCAACCCCATTCCAGTTAGGCCTACTTATTCTTTTGCTTCCTGTAGCCCCCTTTGCTTTGAAGTCAGCAACCAGCACTGCAGCTAAGCATATCTTATATTTTAATGAGAAGCTTTAGTCTGATCAATTGACTTGCTGGGTGTTACATAGTGTGCATGTGAAAATCATAGAAAACAATCTCATGTCAACAGGATAGAGTTCATTTTCTGTTCATTGTTTGCTCACTAATATGCATCATCAGTGAATACTGAGGACTGGTGTAATGGTTAAGGAGGTTTTACCTCACCAAACACAAGGTGCATGGTTTGATTCTCACCTCCAATACATTTGGGATCCATTGGTAGACTTAAATAGGGCTGTGTAGTCATTAACTTAGTATACACCTATGAAGATATACATTTGGGATCCATTGGTAGACTTAAATAGGGCTGTGTAGTCATTAACTTAGTATACACCTATGAAGATATACATTTGGGATCCATTGGTAGACTTAAATAGGGCTGTGTAGTCATTAACTTAGTATACACCTATGAAGATATTCTAAGAGGCACTGTGTAAGCTAGGCATATAGATATTTGGCACACAATTGGCCAAAGCTCTTGGCTTTACAAGACAAATATGACTTATATATGCAGTCCTCCTCTGTCATAAATACAGTATTAAATACAGCAGCAATATATTTTATACATATTCTTTTCCCTTATGCCTTAAACTATTTGAGTGATATCATGAAGGTGACTATTCTTGGTTTAGATTTAAATTTAGAATGTCACCTTAAGTAAACCAGCTTCCTGATTACATAAGGTTCAAGTCTTTATTAGTCACTTTTTATTTACTATATATGGTAGCTATTGTTACCAATAGTCCACATATATTGAGCTAGCATCCACAAGGAGAAAACTGCTCAGTTTCTGAAACTATCAATGTAACTCTGACCTCAGGTACATTCTGGGCGACTTTAAGGGTTTCTCTTCAGCTATCTACAAATCTGCAGTATTTTTCCTCTCATGTATGAGCTCAGAAGTTTGTTTTTGGTAATAACAATTTTATCAAGGTCTATCACTCTACTCAGTTTCATACAGACTCCTCAGAGGTGATCTCTGTCTGGCATACAAGGCAATCTTGAACCCTGCCTTGATGGGACTGCTGCATATCCACAAGTTAAGCTTCACTCGAGTAACCCGCATGTGCAGCCTCAGCCTGGTATGTGACATCAATAGGACTTGTTGGTGGGACAGATTTGTGTCCCAGAGACCCCCCCCCCCGATCTGTGGAATAGACTCTATCTCCATGTCAAGCAGAGTACCTCTTTACCCCTTTTTAAGCGCAACCTGGATAACTGAATGAGAAACAGAAAATACATCCCTGGGATTCCACCCATATCCCTGCTGTACAGGAGCATTGGGTGCTGATTTGTCTAAACATGGGCTAAACTCTTGGCTAGGCTTATCAGGACCAATAGCCTAGTAACGTCATATGAGCATATGATCCTTCATCAGGACCAGAAAATGCAAACCACATACAGCCAAAATGCTCACTCAAAAATACAAAAATATTTTATATATGGGGCAAGGCTCCCTGCAAACTCATACTTAATATAACCAACTCCTATGTAAACAGCCTCAGGATGGGTTGTACACTTCACTGGGCTAGGCAGATATTATTACGTCCTGCCAAAATATTAATCAATGAATCAAGTAAGTACATTTATTTACCAACTTGTTACTTTTACTGGATGAACAAGACCACTAGTCACATAAATATTTGTTTTCAAATATGACCTACAAGGCACACTAACAATAATAACAATGTTGATCGCTAGCTATTGAAATGCCAGAAATCATCATTTTTCAATCAGAATTAAATGTTATATGTTAGCATTCTGCCATTTTGTTACCTAACTTATATTATTGTAATTAACTGTCACTCTTTAATAACTTATGTATTTGAAATTGTAACTTCTTGGAGCTTTTCTCCCTAGGACACCACTGAAAATGGCCACCTACTGTTCAGTCGGATTTATCCTGGTAAAATAAATGTTAAATAAATTAAATAAAAATAGAAACTGCACAAAAGAACATGTACTTTGTTTTGTGGATTTTTTTTTTTTCAAAACAGACAATTTCTGGAGCTGAAAGTAATCAAATGCTTGCTTGTTGTGTACAAGATGATGTAAGATGAGTACGCCAACAGACCCGTGGCAGTGTTGTGCTTAATATAGTATAATTGTACTATCTGTATGATTTCCTACTACTGTTACCATTTTGCTGTTATGTATTGATTCCTAGCC
Organism: Protopterus annectens; assembly: GCF_019279795.1. Classification (NCBI taxonomy): domain Eukaryota; kingdom Metazoa; phylum Chordata; order Ceratodontiformes; family Protopteridae; genus Protopterus; species Protopterus annectens. Next base: position 516,920,665 of record NC_056727.1, on the reverse strand, counting down.
TATAGTTATTGCAGTGAGGTCACAAATGAAAAATGGTTGCTGTACCTCAGCTCCACTTATGAATTAAAAGAAAATAACAAAATCCATTAAGTACGTTTTATATTGACTTAGACATTCCAGTTTTTTCTGTATGGCTTCTTAGTACTTTATTCATTAATGATTCTTGAATCTGTGCAGTTTTTCTTTTTCATTTATGTTCTTGTATAATGTATTGCATTTTTAATCCATTTTAATTTCCCTTGCTATGCTGTCCTGAATCAAACAACATTTAAAATGACTTGTCAGTGGTAATATCTATCATGATGAAGCCTGTGAAATAAACAGGAGTATGAAATGACTGGCAGATCTTTTAATTTAACATGGCCACCAGAATGTATAACAGTTAAACTATAAGAATTGCACTATTTCTCTTCATACTAGCTAGAGAGCAGCAACACTATGATTTACTTAATAGGAAATTGCACTATATTATGAGGCACAAGACACAGGTATGCTCAGGTTCTGACCTTGCAGGCAAAGTCTTTACTCATATGAATTTCCAAGTGCAAATGATGCATAGCAGAGCCTGAGTATATCACATCTGTGATTCTATGACTTTCTCTAAATGACTTTCTATAACTTAAGCCGCGGTGGTACAGCGGTAGCGTTGTTGCCTCACAGCAAGAGGTTCTCCTGTTTGATTCATGGCTGGAGTGCCTTCTGTGTAGAGTCTGCATGTCCTCCCCATAGTCGAGTGGCCTCTGAAAGATATGTGTGAATGGGTGTGCCTTCGCTGAAGGTTGGGCATCGGGTTGGCAACTCGGCACCATAAAAAATCTACTGCCAATCATTAGCAGACCAGAGTTCCACTGTGGCGACCACTAACTGGGAAAAGCCAAAAGGACAAACAACTTCCTACTATAACTTAATGAGCAAGGAAGGTAACTGTAAACAAGCAGCATCATGCCCTGTAGAGGTTTGATTACTGCAAATGACCCCTACACACTTTCCAGTTTTGCAAAACTGTCTTTAAACAATCAAAGCTCCTAGTTCATATAAGAAGCCAGTCTTCTGGAATTTTTCAGTAAAGAGACAATAAAAATATAACTTTTGTCTTTGTCATGGTACATGTGAAAGGGGCCTGGGAATCATATTAAAATAACATTTTTAAGAAGGAGATGGGCAGTATTAAAGGAAAAATAATAACGCTAGCTTTCAGAAATGGGGTTGAAGAAGTGTATTTGGATGTTTCAGTCTAGTGGCCTTTGATCATGACCCCCATAACTTGTAGAACTCAATATAAATTTCATAAACATTTCATCTATGCAAGTAGAATTCTTCTGTGTAAGATGTGCAGCAAGTTTTCTCTTTATTTATGTTACACTGATTTTTTTTATTAAACTATGGAGTCCTGATAATAAAATGAAGGGAGTTTAACTCCCCAGCTAGAGGCCTAGTGGTGCAGTGTTTGGAGTTTTACCTGACAGGACTTAATTTTCCTGCTCATTTATAAGATAAGGTGCCTTCTGTGAGGAATATGCATGTTTAGCCTGTTTTTGCAAGGTGGTATAGTTTCATCTTACATGGCAATTCCCTCAAATTCCTGCAAAGTGTGCATGCAGTGAATGACTGTATCTTTGCTCTCTGTGGTAGGCTGACATACTGTACAGGGTGGCATGTAGTGTATGACCATATTTGTGCATTCTGTAACAGACTGACATACTGTCCAGGTGTATGCCATGCTTGCAGTGCATGACTGTATCTGTGCATTCTGCAACAGACTGACATACTGACCAGGTGTGTGCCGTGCATGCAGTGTATGAAAGCATCTGTGCATTTTGTGACTGACTGAATTCCATACCAGATATGCATGCAGTGTAGAACTGGGTTATAAAAGAACAATTCTCATGGAACCACAGTCGGCAACACCCCCACAATGATGAAATGCTGCTATGTTTTGCTAGAACTAAACAAATATTCATAACAGATTCATGTACAAAGAAAATGCATAAAATACATAGTCTGGTATGAACAGTTATTCACATAAGTTAAATGACTTTTTGGATAAAAAATGTGAAGTTTGGCATATAGTAAACGTAAACCTTGGAATGTATGGCATAAGGTAAAAGAGGTAAGTAAGAAGGATGTTGTGGCAACTGTCAGTTACACACACACATATATGTATATATATATATATATATATAGAGAGAGAGAGAGAGAGATGTTATTCAAAGAATAATATATTGATAAATTAGAATAGACCTAAAATATTAGGCCCTAAAATAAATATATATTTACATTCACACACACACACACACACACACACACATATATATATATATATATATATATATATATATATATATATATATATATATATATATAGCTATAGATATATACTCAGTTTTGTTGAGTGTGGCTTAGGTTATCATTTGTTTTTAGACACATTTAATTTGGCAAAACAGATGGCCAGTATGTGTGTGAGATCAATAGTCCCCAGGGATGGGAAATATGTCCCTTCCCTTGGGACAATGCAATCTTGGAGTTAGAATATATAATTAGCAGTGGATGTAAGAGTGCAGGAGGGGCTTACCCTGCAAAAGGTACTGTTTTGAGTTTGCATGTTTAAAGTTTATGCTCAATGCATGTATGTTGAGCTCTCAATGTTATGAATGTCAATTTTTTCCATGTTAATATTTGCAACATTGACATTTGAGCATTTTGGTGTATTTCAATGCACCCATAAGATAGATAGACAGATAGATAGATAGATAGATAGATAGATAGATAGATAGATAGATAGATAGATAGATAGATATGGAGATAGATGTAGTATATGTGTATTTGTATGTGCGCGTGTGTGGTTTGTGTGCACGTGTCAATGCATGTATGCGTGTGTGTGTGTGTGTGTGTGTGTGTGTGTGTGTGTGTGTGTGTGTGTGTACGCATGAGTGTGTGTGTGTGTTTGTCTGTGTGAGTTTATGTGCGTGTGCGTGTGTGTGTGTGTGTGTGTGTGTGTGTGTGTGTGTGTGTGTCTGTGTGTCTGTGTGTCTGTGAGTGCGTGTGTGTGTATGTGAGTGCGTGTACGTGTGTGTGTGTGTGTGTGTGTGTGTGTGTGTGTGTGTGTATAGATAGACAGATATAGATATATCCACATTAAAATATTAAGAATATATCAGAAGTGCTGAGGCAGTACTGAAAAAGGATAACTGATTCTTGCAATGATTTAAAGTGTATAACGGTTGTTCTTTTGAGATGTAAATTATGGTGTTTTCAGAATACTGATTTAATCTGATATTTAGACATGTTTAGTTAGTGTTGTTGCAAGTATTAATAGCAATAACTGTCTAAAAACTGCCATTTAAAGAATGCTGTAGTTAACTGAGAAAGGGAAGGACAGAACAATGTTTTGATGACCCTACTGTGCACTTCTAGCTTACTTTTGAATAGTCAAATCTTTCCAAGTCAAGCACAGTGTCTGGCAGCCTTTGTATTGGGATGAAGTAGTCAATGCTGTAAAAAGCCTTACAGAACTGTACAAAAAAAAAACAATCATTAATAAGTTCCATTGAAATCACATTTGTTGCTGCTAGTAATTGTTTACAGATGTCTATGATCAGTTTCATCAGTGACCATTGCAAAAGGTTAATACTTCAAGAAAGATCTGCGAGTACTTCATAACTAATGCATCTTAACCTTCAGTACTTCTTCTGATAAGTAGGACAGTAACAGGAAAGCAACCTGAAAGACTATCCCCGGATTCATGAAGCTTGCGCCAGGTGCAGGCATAGCATAGGCGGTATAATGCCAAATATGGCTGTTGAGCGATTCAGGTACGATCCAGTTCCACTTGCACTACCGGTGTACGCCAGAACTGCGCAGCCCCTGGCTTAGGTATGCTAATCACCCCATGTGCAGTGTCGCACCATGCAAATGAAGGCATATAGCAATTCATGAAGTGGTGCAGGCGTAGCGTAAGCCCACGGAAATGTAAACCAAAAAACACGGTTTACATTTTCCCAAACAGAACATCGGAGCTATGGAAGAGGGCCAGACCCAGGTATCAAAATGTTAACATATGCCAATGGCAAAATACACAGCCAGTGGCATAAGAAAAGATGCACAACACGTAAATAACATTTAATGTCATGTCCACAGTAACACACAGCACAACCGCAGGGCATGTGTGCAGAAGCTGTAACATAAAGAAATTATATAAAAATGTCATAAAATCGCAACGTAATAGAAATCAGGTTTACAGCATAATACACAATGGTAAGCATGGAACACCACAACCAAGGTGCAAGGGTTGCTAAGGGCCTGCGATAGTGTTTGGTGCGGTAACTATGAATTAGTAGTCAATGCCATGCAAATGAGGCAGATAATACTGAATTGCAAATGTCCCGCCGGATGAAGGTTGTTCCATACGGCGCAGCGGTATAACACCGAGGAGTGGCTCAGAGGAGATACATGACATCAGCAGAGGGGTGGGCCACCGTAGCAGTAAGCACATTGGAGCAATGCAAATCTGGCCTGTCCATTGCTAAGCAAAGCTGCAGGACAGGGGTGGGGAGGAAGGTATAGAATCGTTTAGCTGAGAGCACACATGGTGCCCAAAAGCGCATGTGTATGAGGATGAAAACATGTCCGAAACCCAGTAATCAGATGCACGCGCCACAAAAAATAGCAGAAACAGGAAGGTCAGGGGAAGAAAAGAAGGAAATGCAGAAGTAGGGTAATTGGAGTACTAACGAGCAATCAACACCAATCAACCCATGAAGGCCAGTTGACTGCAGTTGACAAGTCTGCTTGCAGAAACCTGCAAAACAAGATAGGGGAGGCATTGGAATGCAAAGAAAAAAGGGGAGGTATTGGATTGCAAAGATAGGAGACAGACCTGACACAGCAGAGCAAAGCAAACCGACAGCAGACCAGCAGTAGCACACATAAAGCAAGATACGCCAGGTCCAGGAAAGTACAAATGAAAGTAGGTTTCAGGATGCACGCCAGAAAATGGTAGGTGCAACGTGCAGAAATGTAAAGGGAAGGTCAAGAGGTAATCCACGGCAGGCAAATGTAATTCAACACCAAAGGCACCACAATAGTAGTTCCGCCAGTAAAACATATAAGATACCCTGTAACTATGATCGTACATACATACCCTATGACATCATTGGTGTTCACAGCACAATAGTATAAAGTGTGAAAGCACCCAACACACACCTGTATATTTCCAAACACCGCACCATAGGTGTAAACACACGGGGAACTTTTAAAATGTACATGTTGGGAGCTGCCATAGCTGTGATTCATCAGCATGTGTTAGAGACTGACGGTGTTGTGGAGGATGATGCCGACAACCACCGCAGGCCTCGGAGGAGAAGGAGAGTATTCAGACCAAGGGTAACCTACCAGGGGCTACATGACCTGGAGATAGTAGAGCATTACAGGGTGGACAGGGACATCTTACAGCAAATAGTGGAGCTGTGCCGGCCACGCCTGAGAACCAGAAACAACAGAGGGGAACCCATCCCAGTGGACACGAAGGTATGTGTAAGCCTGCGAATACTGGCCACAGGTACCTTTCAAAGGCCAACTGGAGATATAAAGGGTATCTCACAGGCATCAGCATCCAGGGTACTACACCAGTTCTTGGATGCCATGTTACCACATGCCAATGAGCAGATATACTTCCCCAGAACTCAGGAGGAGTTGGCCAGCAATATGCGCCACTTCCACCGTGTGACACACTACCTGGAGGTACTGGGTGCGATAGACTGCATGCACATACAAATCAAGTCACCACCCAGTGAGCATGGTAGGCGCTACATAAACCACAAGGGATTCCAGTCCATCAACTGCCAGGTCATGTGCAATGCCCAGGGCATTATCATGGATGTGTGTGCTGGCAGCCCTGGAAGCTACCATGACTCCCATATCTGGCATGCCTCACAGCTGCATCAGGTATTTGTCAGGGGGGACATCCCACATGGCCATCTTGTGGGGGATGCTGGCTATGCACTGGAGCCATGGATGATGACTCCCATCAGAAATGCACACACACCCATGCAAGAATGCCATAATGATGCACACGCACAAACCAGAATCATCATAGACCATGTGTTTGGGATGTTAAAATCATGGTTCCGCTGCTTGGATACATTTGGTGGAGCCTTGCAGTACTCTCCAGGCATGTGTGCCCACATCGTCATAGTATGTGCCATGCTACATAATATGATCCTGCAGAAGCAGCTGCAGCAGGGACACAATGGTGAAGGCCCTCATAGCCCACCGCAATTGCCAAGGCCATTACAGGCACAGAGGGATTCAGACCATGAACACAGCCCCAGTAGGCAGATGGAGGCGTGCCCAATATTCCTACGCCTTGGCAAAGAGGGAACGTATAGCACATACTCTGACAGTGTAGGCCCCTATGAACTGACACCTCTCCACCTGCACACACAGTAAAATGGATGGCACACAAACATGACCACCTGTAAATTGTAATGTATAGGTGGCCCAATGTGTGACTCCTACATAGGCAGCCCTCAAACATTGTAAACACAACAGCCAGTGGAATACGGAATGCCAACACCTGAACAGTACATGAGCCTTACAGCATATGGTGGTGCTGTGTGCCTGTCACGTTCCCCGCCAGATATAATATATATATATATATATATATATATATATATATATATATATATATATATAGCTATATATATATATATGTACACATATGCATATATATAATACAGATAGAAAGGGCAATAGAGTGATATATGGTGATATAGATGGATTCAGCGGTATCTGCAAATATAATAGATAGTTCAACGACATTCATAACACCTTGGAGTTACAAATAAATAGGATACCGCCAACCATGGAATGTGTAACATACCGACATGCGTAAACACGAGGCTGAAAGACCGATAGAACACAGTACCGGAACAGTACAGCCGTGCGTAATAGTATGATGATATGAAGGGACAGTTAGTCACCGCTGCCGGTGTTGCGGTCCACATAGGTACTGTGTTCAACTGTGTCTGTGAGTGCCGTAGTCTGTGTAAGTGTGTGTTGAGGGTGCCGTGTGCATCTCTGTGTGACTGTAATGTGTGTGTGTGTCTGCAACATGTGTTTATTAGTGCCAAGTCAGAGGCAGATCAGTATGGTAGGTGTGGGTATAGCTAGCCGTAGGCATACGGTTACTACCTGTCCCACAGTAGGAGGGACAGCCCCACCCTGGGCAGGTGTATCCTGACATAAAACAGTACAAAGGGCAAATGTCCGAGATGGTAGGACATAAATATGTCCCATATATAATGTAACAGTCATATTTAATAGTTATGCCTGTATGTAAGAAAAGTAAATGTCACATGCAATATGATAAGTAGCCAAAGCCACACAACAATAGGTATGTATTGAGGATAAAAGTATGTGCTAACCTGTGTAGTGACCGTGGCTACGTGTTGGCCTGTAAACACCACTGTGTGTCCCGCAAGTGTCCAACAATGACCATATGAAAAGGTGGCAACCCATGGCAAACAGGCTCTTTTACCAACGCAACCACAATGACTGCAAATATCTGGGACAGAAATACAAGGGATAGCTGTCACTTACACATATCCCTTGATATATCGCTGCAATTATGGAGGTATACAAGTAGCAAGCTCACCTGCAGACGATATAGAAACCAATTAACAATGGCCCAACGTACAATCCCGTAACATGTCTACTAACTGTTAGCTCTCTAATTAGGGATGGAGCCCACACACATATATATGGATTATGTAGAAATGCAAGGCCCACAAACCTGTATATGCTACGTACTCCCACCGACATCCCCCACACTAGAAACTAAAGCAATACAGACTGTAATAGCAGCACAAACATCCAGTCAGTCGATTACATCTGCAGAACCCTCAACATACCATGTGAGAGACACAATTAAAGGCGTCATTCAAAATTGCAGGCGTTGTATAATGGAACAAACAGCCATGTTACAGGTTTTGTTTGCAATACTCCGTTATCAGACATTGGGATGACAGGTGCACCCACATGTTGAACCAAATACTCTACCTGTCACACACAATCCACGAGGGACATGAATCCAAAGTATACTTGTCTCCATGATTAGCAGTTGCAGTTACACATAACAAAACACAATACAGACCGTCTCCCCGAAGGTAGGGCAAATAGGCAATGCCCAAGTGGAGAATCCAATTATACCCCACTGTTGCCACGTAATTGGCAAATGGAGTAGCTGCATAGCTGATATGCAAGTAATTAGTCACTCAGGAACACCAATTGGCAGGATGAATCCACACGTTACAGGTATCGACGTATATAAGGATGACTTGCCAGACATTCAAACCGTATGCTCATACCGAATACCAGTTGAACCACTGTGAGAGAGATAGAAATGAAATGCCGTAATGACAACAAGGTATGTAGAACTCCCGATATGTAAGGTTATGTACAGCATGATCTGTATTAATTAGTTTTACTGTATGTATAGCCTGGTTTGCATTAATTAAACGTGTCCGCAATGCATAACGTGGGGAAAGGTATTTATGTAGTGATGTCTTGCTGAGCATACTAACGCTTGTAGAAACTGTGCGTCCAGCAGTGGGACACAAGGTACACAGCACAGACACCACAAGGGATGCTACATGAGGGCGTTAAACAGAACAATTCCATACAACCCGCCGTCAGTGGTAGGGTATGTCCAACAAGGACATGCCATAGCAGGGGATAGTATATGTTGATATACTGTCACAGCACGCATGTGTATGGGCATATAACGTTAATGATATATGTAAGGTGGTCCCGCTGTGTAAGTATGCTTTGCATTATGGGATACTATGTGAAATATGTGTAATGTATAGTATTATAGGTAGATATGACAGATATTCTACACAGCATAACAGGCATATCATGCATACCACAGGTATCGTCTATTGGTATGTACAATAACAGGATACATATGGCTTGTAGGCATGGGACATTGTAATAGCATGATAGCTAATCTAAATGGAAGGGTTACCAAGTAACCATGCACAAAGGACATGTAATAGCTTTACAGGTGCATAGTGGGGTACTATGCAGTCTGGCAAGTCCATGTGTAAGCACAACTACAGTGTTCACACTAGTGGCACCTCTCTAGGGTAGTGTCCTGTGAACAGCAGAGCCAGGTGTCACCTGCACCTCTGCACAGTACAGCCACTGCAGTGATCACAGGCCTACATGTGTCTCCCAACCACCAAGGGAGGTATCACATGAACAGTGCTACTGAGTGTCCCTGCATGATGTACATAGGACTTATGTTCCAAAGCATGGTGAGTGTCCGGTTTGGGAATGTAACTCACAAGCACATCCCACTCATTGTGGCGTGTGTGCACATATCCATGAGCATGTTGCTCACAGTGGCCTCTGCTTATGTCACGTATGAGGAGTATATCCATTAATAATGTTGTGGACATGGGCTCTGTCTGATCAGCAGAGGTCACCCCTGAGTATGTAGTATGCAAATGTGTACAGATGTGGTGTCCGTAGTGCAGCCGCATATTGAAACTGTCGGAGCTCAGTAAATGTCATGGCGTGTTAATGTTGTAGCATGTAAAGCTGTAGCTGTTGTGTAAGGTACACCCTAAATGGGGTGGTGTACCCTTGAATGTGTGTGGATGTCTTGAGTTCAGAGGTACAATGGGTGCCTATGTACCAGCTGCACACCCACTACAGATATGTGTGGCCACGTAGAAAGATATCCATGCCACAATGGCAATACGGTAACCACAGGAGTGGGTGCAACATATGTGTGTACTGCAAACATGTACAATGTGATATGTATGTAGGGGACTACCATCCATGTGACAGTCAGTGGGTGAATGGTGTAATGCAAAGGTGATGTGCATGCACCTTGTGTCATGCAGCTTGATGCCATGATAGTCATATTGTGTATCTGTCACAGCGACACCCGTATGATTGGAGTCAGTATCAGCTGGTGGAGCAATCATGGCGCTTGGTATGCAGGGGTTTGAAAGCTAGGCAGGGAAAGTCCCCTGTGCTAGCCTGTTCCACAGGGAAGCATATACTGAACATGAGGGGCCCTATGACTGAGGACTGTGGTATGCCAAATGTACCTGACATGTAGTAGGTACTATGGTATGCTGGCCTCACTGTGTGTCCTGTCCATGAGCCACATAGCATAACATCCTGAAACACAGGGTACGATGTGCAGGTGGATGTGTATGTTGTCAATACCAGAATGGGGAATGGTGCTGAAAGGCAATGAGAGGACAATGTAGGATGTGTGGACTCCCGTACTATCAGCAACTGCCTGGTAACTGTATGAAAGGAGTCCACCATGTGTAGGGGCCATGCTCTGGCCCTAACAAGCCCAACCTGGGTGGCAGCAAAGGACGGGAGCCCAACAATGTCTCTGTGAATGACGTCCTTGATGATGTGCCCCATAGCCATGCAGAACAGTCCAGTCAGGTGTGTAGGATTATAGTCCCACTCGTGCAATGTGGTGCCACCTGTGTGTAGTGTGATAAATGCTGTTGTGTGCCATTCAGGGGCTACAATGTCTGAAACAAGGCTATCACTGAATATGGTGGCCTAGTGGGGAGACATGTAATTCAGAGGTTGGTGGACATCACAGCCTGGGATGTTGGAAGGTGACATGGGGCCAGTGTCCCAGGACATAGAGAGTGTAGGTCAGTACTGTGTAGGTGTGACCACAGGGACACCACAATGTTCATGTATGGATTGTGGCCCTGTAGTGAGTGAGAGGGTGTAATGTCAGCATTGAATCCATCCTCCGGCATGTTGCCAACATCACCTGGGTCTGCAATGTTCCTGAGTGACTGTTGTATGTGACAGCAGATGTGGGTGTTGCCATTGACTACTGACGTACCACCATAATGCCTGGTGGTGCACCCCGGAATGTGTGGCAGTCATGTTTACATAGCTAGTCTTGGAGTATGTGATGAGGGACCCTGTGGCCCCACCACGGCTGACCAGTGAGCCACCCCACACATGGGAATGTACACCACTGTGCAACAGCCTACACCTGTTGTTGTACATCATATGTCCATGGAACATGACCACCAGAGTGGCGTCTGTTATCTGGTGTGTACCATCATGGCTCTGTGTGGAATAGCATGATCCATGCAGTTGTGTACATGCTAATGAAGTGCACTGGGGTATGTGCCAGCATTTGTATGTGCATTGTCTATCTGCATGGGTGTCATGATGTTAACAACCGCTGTCAGCAGATGTCTGTAGTAGGTGTTGCAGTACTCATGTACTGTGTATGCTGTGATGGGTGTGGTGCCAGGATGTGGCTAACAAGGTTGATTAGCATATGTTCGGAATCCACCAATGAGGGGATAACCCCAGGTGTGTAACACCAGTCACATGGTGGTAGTGTTCATGCCAAGGTTAATGTAGGTCTTGGAGGTGGTGTGTATGGGTTGATACAGCAGAGCGGAGGGTATGACTCATGGATGTGTCAGTACATGAGTGGCTATCCCAGTGAAGTGTGGGGTAGTGTCAGTCACACATCAGTAGTAGCTGTCTGAGGCCCACTGTCCAATATACCAACATAGAAGGCATGTTACCCGTGGGGTATGATGTTGACTCTGTAGCTTGTTACAATGTGTATAGCGGTCCCGGACACAGTTAGTTGCACGTGGAGCACCTCTGATGCATTGTGCTAAGTAACTTGCCAGGATGTGTGCAAAACATAGTGGGATATGGGAACCCCTCAGCTGTGGGTGTGCCGGTCCAGGTATGTGCCTGAAAGGTATGGTCTGTCTATAACCTGTCATTGCAGGTGTGCTCTGCAGAGCCTAGAGCCAGGTCCCAGTCACTGCAGAGATGTTTCAGTGGTGCATTATAAGGTGTGCCTTGCCTGCGTGCGTCACAGAGGAAGATGTAAGCATTGTGCCACATGACCCCATGTCGTGCTTGCCAGTTCCCGTCCTGCCAGTGACAGTTATTGGAAACTGTGCAAGACATGCAGTATAGAAGCAGCAAGAGCCTTACATGTGAGCTGTACTCCCAGGGCTGACAGGTGCAAGTCATCTGTGCCACAGCATTGTGATTGACCAGGTCAGTCAAAGCGGACAGATACCAGATGCCTGTGGAATGGCAATAGGAGCATAGGCAACTGTTGAAGTGACACAGTCGGTCATTGTACAGTGGTATAGTGTCCGGACGAATGCAAAATGCTCCCCAAGGCTTGGCCCACACCCTCAGGGCTATAAGACTGGTGAGCTATTGCATGTCCCTGCACACATAGTCTGTGAAGTGGCATCATAGGGCAGTCACACTAACATGGAGAATGTCAGTCACATCATACCAGGTGAGGTGTGGCATGGGTGCATAGTTTATGTTGCAGAAGCAGTTACCCAACAGCAAGATGTAAGCGACTATCGCCTTGTGTAGCCTGCTGTGTGGAACTGCAGTGTGACTCCCTACAGAGTCATCTAAGACTGGTGTGTTGTGAATGTTATAACTCCATATTGGCTGTATGTGATGGGCACACATGAGTCTGTGGGCTATAAGCTGGTGATGTTGTCTTCCATGATGGGGGCTACCTCTGGTGCCTACAGTGAGTATGGAGACGTACTGCACAAGTTGTCCTCGTAGGTGTGGCCAGTGGTGTAGATCATGTGAGACTATGTGATGGGTAGGGTGTGTTGCGAATGTTACACATCCCCAAATGACTGTCAGGTGCAGTCAAGGTTGGTGACAGCATTACCCCCAGCCATATCTGTCAACCTCCTTTCCCCAAAATGAGGAACATTAGCCCTCATACTGTGTGACAAATGGGCAAAATGTGGAACACTTACAACTGGCTTACTAACAGCTTCAACTAGGAAGGGCATATGATGGCTAAAATAGGCTGGATTTACGTATAAAAAAAGATATTCTAATGAATTAATATGATTCCCATCTATTTAGCCATGGCTAGCAGGTAAACAATTTCCAACAATGAATGTGTGACAGACCCTTTCAATGTGGAACCTTGAGGAACATGCACCTTTTAGAACCCCAAATGAGGTACATTCCTCGTAATGAGGTACATCTGAGAGCTATGCCCCCAGCACGGCTGCAGAAGTGCATCCCCCACAGGCTGTAGTGTCGTATGTTGGGAGGTGAGCATTGAATGTGTACATGAGACAATTGCTCTTTTGCCACATGTATGACATATCCCTCATATAGACAGGCAGTAGCACTGGTACGTGACAGTTGGACATGCCTGTATATACAACCATGTCCCACAGGATATGTGCATTATGTGTGTACAACAGCTTTTGTACCATAATAAAGTTGGGAAGTGTAGGACAGCCAGTGTACCTGTGGGAAATGGTGTGGAATGGGTGCTATAGTAATCAGTAGCTCATGACATGCTCACAAGTTCTGAAAAAGTGCCTAGCATGACCATACAATACAGATAGGGTGTTGGATAATATCAACCCACAAGTGGTGATGACAGTCATTTAGGGTGGCACCGCACTATAACCCTGCTGAGTATGGTGTGCATGTCCATGAACCATAGCACTGTAGATGTTAGCAGTACAGATGTACAAGACAGCATGGATATTTGATTAAAAATACCTTTGCATGTCACAGGAGTGTTCCACCAGTGGCCTGTTGACAGACTCACAACTACAAAAGGTGCAAGAGTGACATGTGCACATCACACCAGTGCCAGCTACAGTAGAACAGGGTTAATGTGTTGTACCCCACCCTCATTGTAGCCCATACCACACAGACAAATGTTAGGCATCTGTGTATGTAAGGCTGTGAATGGCCATGACCTATCAGTATAGCTGTGTCAGTGTTGTGAACAACATACAGAATGGGCTGTGTGGGTGAGGTATGTGACATATGTGCACAGTCTGATGGATGATACCAGCATTGCCACTGCTAGGTGAACATCCCTGTACCAATAAACTACTACCTAGGCTGTGGTCAACATTATAGACACTGTGTAAGGGATGGTGCTGTGCAGTGCACCCCCCCCCGACTTGGTGACATCTCCAGGCCCCTTAGGTAGTTATATGAGGTACCCATGTCATGTCAGGGTGCCATCCATAAGCACGGAGATCACTGGACAGGCATATACAGCACTGTGGTGACCAATATTGGATCACATACCACCTTTAAGGGGTAATGGCTATGCATGGATGTGCGATACCAGCCTTCACAATCCTCACCTCCACTATGCAGCATGCTGTCTACCTTGCAGAAAGACATTTGCTACACCATGACAATGGACATGCTACATGTCTATATCCTGATCTATAAGACATATGTCATGGACAGCCACCATCCTAATACTAGGATCGCCACAGGCTGGAGAGATCCCTGTGCCATATATGTGACATACTCCCGCCATACCATGCAATCCTGTCCATCAAAGCTGCACATGTCATCCCAGTCATACATGGTGTGATGGCCGCATGGTAGATGTACTATCAACTGACTGGATCAGTAATGTGGCACTGATGCACCTTGCGGTGGCACAATGGATGTCTGTTACAGCTTGGAAACCGTGCCCGCACATGCTATGGTTGATAACCATCCCTGCAAATGTCGTCTGTCTAGCCATTGTCCCATGTCTATCACATGTGCACTGCAGGCGATCCGTGGCAGGATGTTGAACAGTTGTACAGTGCTGTGTAGATGTACATGGCAAAACACATGCATGTACAGGTGTCCATGCGTATGTGTGCTTTGTCACTGCTCAAGTCCATTACGGCTCTGTCTGTGTTGATATGTGACATATACACAACATCCAGGTCAACAGCAGTACCGTGGACACATCCAGGCATGTGCAGATAGGTAAGAACACAAGTGCAGGCAAATAGACATGCCCACAGCAAGACAGCATTTACATTTAGTATGAACACTGTAATGAAGTGACACACATATATGGTGATGATATCCAATGCATAATGGGTGTGACATGTGTGTGACACAAACACGTCAGTCGTGTCAGTGTCATGATGCTTTGCAAAGATAACTGTGCAGATGTAGTAGATGTCAAAGAAATGTATGTGCAGCAGTATCTCTGTACATCTCTGAAACTGTGACCTGTCACCATCATTATGTCTTAAAGATAATGCCCCGTACACGCCTCCCAGCATACACCCGCCAGGAGGATGATGTCCTCATCCCACAGCTCCATGACAACTATGACTTGTTGTTCAGCCATGTGCCACAGCATGCCCAGCAGCGGGATAACCTGTGGCAGGATCTACACAGGAGGGTGAACGATGTGGGTGGCCATAACCGCACCTACCAGCAGGTGCACAGACACTGCACGGACTTGATACGGCATGCAAAACAGTGTGCCACTGCAATTGCCAGGGAACAAGGTGGAACAGGTGTTGGGCCACCAACCCAGCCCCCACTCACACACACTAAGGAGCTACTGGCCAGTGTGGGGACACCCAGGGAACAGCATCCATAAACACTTGCTGCCATCGTGGAGGTGGGTGTCTCCCAACCAATGAGCCTGGAGTAGCCTGGTAAGTCAGTACTGCACATATGGCTATTATATCCCATGTAGTTGCATGTGTCACTGTACATTATGTAAAGTAACAACATATGCAAGGTATGTGGACACACATGCTGCATACTACAGTATGCTACATTGTGTATGCACACATGTGCATACTATATGCTATTGCACAGGTGAATGTGTTCACATGCACAGTGCAACCTGTGGCTGTCATGCAGTCATGGATAATGTTCATACTGGTGTGTCACCCCTATACAGGTACCTCTGGCGTGCCGCACAGACATGAGTCCGTTGCAGGTGAGACTGTCATCAGTATCAGGCATGTTACAGTGTAGATCTATTTGCCATGTGGCCAGTTAACACTTGCACACCTGATGTTTGTTCCAGTCACGATATGCAGGTCGCAACACCCTTCATTCAAACAGGCCACCCATGTGCAATATATAAAAATGTAATGATACAACGACTTGAAACCACAGTACTTGTCATTGCGACATGTGTGGTCAGCTGTGCATACAACAGTGGAGGTGTTCTACAATGGAGGCATATGTAGTATGCATTGGAACAACATGTGTGGTACGCACACAGTACCACACAGTGAGATGTGATATGGGCAGCCCACAGGTGTCACCATTGTGTCATATGCCCCTGCATTGGGTGCACACATTGTGATGTGCCACCTAACATGTCCCAGACATGTAGTGTTCTGTCTGCAATATTGTCACACTATCGCATGACCTATACCCCACATACCAAACATACAACCCGTTGTCTGCATAGCCCTGTGGATTGTAATATATCTGACATCTATGGGTGTATGTCATATGGGACAACACAGACATGTGAGATAGATGGCCATCACACACAATTGGCCAACACATGTGCACACATGTCCATGGGGGATGGCCAGAGACATGTAGCCACACAGTGCATGGGATGTGTATACACCCTGTTGCACATTGTCCACATATGTTCCAATAATAGCCTTTGTTGACCGATTATACAGTAGATGTGGTACACTGGACAACCTAAAAGCTTGTGCACAGCTACTGAAGGTGTCATTGAAGTCTACCATATACGATCTGTTGAACATCACGACTGTGTTGCAGTTATGGCTATGCAATGTGTACATATTATGCATTCTACAGCAACATAGATGCGTCATGATGCCATGCAATGGCACAGTGTCTGTACTTCACACTGTATAGTAATGTAGATGGCTCACACTACCCTCCCATGCTCATGCACATTTGCTAAACATGCATTCTATTTGTAGGGCATACACACAACACTGCAATGTGAAGCCCATTATGATGCTGTACATGTGTCAGGACACCATTGTGTCAGACATGTATGCATGTTAATGCACATGTCAGCAGATTACATGCCAAGGTCACGTCAGCCATGTGTACTGTTACCCTGTTCTGGGCCACATGGTGTATCATGGGGATGCATGCATACTACCATGATTGTGTGAACTGCATGGCTACTGATATGACACCTGCTTGCTGTAGTGTGCACCCCAGGGAGGTATGCTTACTAACACTATTAATGTCTGAGCTGCATGCCCTCTGCTGTATTGCAGGCATGCTGCATGCCATCTGACAAATCACATGCATGGTGTGTCTGTGTGTATCTGCGTTTGTGTGTGTGTGTGTGTCTGTGTGTGTGTGTCTGTGTGTGTGTGTGTGTGTGTGTGTGTGTGTGTGTGTGTGTGTGTGTGTGTCTGTGTCTATTGTACTTTACAGTATTTCTTTGCATTCACAGGTGATGTAGGTGCGTTACCCTCCTGCGGTCCATCTGATGTTAGTGTCCCCACAGATACTAGCGGTGATGTACATATGCATGAGGTACAGGCAGGGTTGTCAGAGGCTGAATCTGTGCCAATGGTTACCATCCCAGCTATGTCCCTCTCTTCCCCGCACACAGTTCTGCTGCCAACACATACCAAATCACCAGTGGCCATAGAGGAAGGACAGTCAGCATCTGTTAGCATGGAACAGGAACGTGTGGTGGCTACGGAATGTGTGTCTACACACCATGGTGTCAATGTAATGACTGCAGATGTGCCACACAGGCATGTGGCCCGTGCTGCTTGTAGGAGGACCTCTGGCAGACATGCACCTGCAGGACAGAGCGCAGCAGCTGGTATCACCAGACGCATGTTCCAGACTGTAATGGTGGCACAGGCACATGCTGAATGGCAGAACAGAGAAGGGCAGAGGCTGCAGAGGGCTGCTATCCATACCTAAATGGCAACATCCAGGCATTGGCAAATGCTCAACAGCAGATTGCTAATGTTCTGGATAGGCGATTAGGTGAAATGGTCGGAATCCTTGAACGAGGCATGGCAATCCACGAGCGGGAGCTGTCTGTGCTGGAACATCTGGTAGGAGTGAGGCGTAGGCCACGTGGATGTAGGCCAGCAACACCACCTAGTGTAGGTCGACGTGAGCGTGCCACCTCACATGCCCGCTCCAATAGTGCCGGTAGCAGTAGCAGTGCAGTTGGTGCTGCGCTGTCAACACCAGGACACAGCAGGCCACATGGACATGGCCCTGGATGTTCTCAGTGGGGACATGGTTCTAGCGGACATGTGTCGTCGGACAGCAGCCCCCTCTGTACCTCCACCTGGTAGTGCCCGTGCAACCCCAGGCAGGCACAGGTCACGTGGCCGTGGACGGACACATTGAGCTGTACAACCTGCTCTGTACAATATGGGGCTGTCAATTATACCCCTTGTAGGCCTCACAAATGGCAGAACTGTGTACACACATACACGCACACAGCAAACACAAATGTAGGGCTCCACAACATCCACATGCATTCTGCACGGACATGTCCAATCAACTCACCGGCCCTTACACACACACATGATGTTATGCATTGGTGCAGCCTATGCCCCTGGCAAACATATCACCCTGTGCATATGATGAAGCCTGTGCCGCATCCCTGTCATCCACACCATCGGTGCAGGGTTATGCACAAATATTCTGATGCACAGGATGAACAGCATAGTGAAAGGTGTATGTAATATTACCTGTGTATGCATAGTGAGGGATGTGTATGCTGCAGTGGTTGTGTGTGAATACTGAGAGATGTGTATGTGACATAGGTTGTGTACTGTCGACATGCACCGGTCATACCATGTAGTGCAGGTGCAGCATGCATTGTGATGTGTTCACGGTATGTGTCTCGGTTACATCTGTAGCACCATGTTGGTTGTGATACCCTGGTTCCCTCCTATGGTGTACTTGCATGTGCCTACAGGTAGCAGTGTTTGCAGTCCCCCACGTGTAACTGTGGATTACTCACAGGCACGTCTGGCAATATTAGCATGCTACATGTACCCTCAACCTGACTGTTGGAAACACCAACATGACACAGATGTCTGCACATATACTGCACCTGACTCATGTAGTCAGTGCCACAGGCTACACTGGACAGAGACGTGACATACATAGCAGGACACATTACAGGTATGGTGACATGGTGCAGGGGTTTTACACAGCGGTCTGGCCAATGATGATGTGAGGTGTCACTTGGTAGCTGGAGGCCACACTGTGCAGCAGTAGGACCCTGTAACCGTACGGGAACATGCCCACATTCACGGGGTGTACACCACTATAACGCACACCCCATAGTGTGCAGGTGGGGATAGAGTGCCTATGTGGTCATCACCCTCACAGTACTATGCACCCACACGATGTGTCACAGAGAAGGAACATGCACAGGTAGCCAGTATGGCTGGGACCTATGGCATCAACAGGGTAGTCCAATGCATCACCATGATGGGTTAGTCACCATGTGGGGTTAGTGATCATTTCTCACCATATATTAGCATACACCCTCACACCAAGCACCAGACATATATACAGACACACACACACACTGTGGTGATCACACATGTGTATACGGACAGCCGACGTGTGTGATGCACCACACCGGCTGACGTCATGCTTCCCACACTGACATATGTACAGATCTCTACAACGGTGTACAGGGATGTGTAACAACTGGGACATATTCCCCGCGATATGTGGCATCTCTGGTCAAACATTCAGACACACATGGCAGTGATGGGAATGATACACCTGCCATATGATGACACATTTGATAGACATGCAGCGGTATTGATTGCATTATGTGTACCAACACTATATCTGGCAAATGTGCTGCTATATGCACACGGGAGGTTGTAGGTGTTACAGGTGCCATGTGACATATAGTTGGTAACACCTGACTGCTGTGTATGCATTATGTCAGCACCGTCACGTAACAGCGACATAGCGTACTGTTTGCACATGGCATGATAGGATGGTGTGTGACACAACTGTGAGCCACCCCCTGCACACATACATCTACACAGGATGTTCACCATGTTATGTACACACATCCCTCCATATGTGCTGTTTGTATGTCACCGTATACAGGTGTCAATGATGGGTCTGCATTGCGACTGCATGTTGTAGGTAGGTGCAACTATGTTATGGACATCGGCCACTGCACATGCATGGTTGCTGCATGCACAGTACAGATGTCACATGTGTCTCCTGTTGCCATGTTTGTATGCATTGCTATTGTTGGACATGTGTGTTAACATACATAACACATGGACTGTGGTATGATATCACGGGTGTCACAGGCGACCAGTACAAGGGTATGTGTCCCGGTCAGCATTGCTACCCCCTGCAGTGTGAGCATTCAACAGACATGGGCCCACCTTCCATTCGCATGTGTAGCATTGATTAGGCCACTGTTATGCATGAGGTACATCAAAGGCTATGTATGTATGCGTTGTGTGTGCAGTCCATGCACACATCCACACAATCACATGTATGACATATCCAGATGTGTGTTCATTGGTGTACAGCAGCAGTCAGGTGTCACAGCTGTGTAAGGGCCGTGGTATGTCTTGAGCTGACCTGTGCATGTATACTGGTATCATTGCAATGCATAACACCTGTTGGATCCCTGTTGGTACATGTGTACTCTGCACAGCTGGTGTACACCTCTGTACAGCCCAGTGGTCATGTGTCACATGGTGTTGTGGTACTGTAAGGCTGTGTAGTGCTGCACCGATGACATGGTGTTGACTTGACAGCTGCAGTGTACACTGCAGTGTGTACGTGTGTGACCTGCACCTGTGACAGCTGTAATGGCAGCTGTGTGTGTACAGGTCACTGCATGTGTGACCGCCCTATGTGTGAGGACAGTTATACCTTACTGTGCCCTTCTGTACTGTGCCCTTCTGTGTGTACACTCCATCTGCATGCACGACAGTCCTTTGCAACAGCTAAGTGTGTGAGCATGCCCAGTATGCTGTTGTGTAGATGGACACACAGTACAGATGTACACAGTTGTGTAGATGGACACACGGTACAGTCCAATCTGAGACCTTCCATGTTTACACTCCATCTGCATGCAAGATGGTCCTTTGCAACAGCTAAGTGTGTGAGCATGCCCAGTATGCTGTTGTGTAGATGGACACACAGTACAGTCCATGTACGCAGTTGTGTAGATGGACACACGGTACATTCCACACTGCGCCCTTCCGTGATTAGACTCCATGTGCATGCAAGATGGCCCTTTGCAACTGCTAAGTGTGTGAGCATGCCCACTATGCCGTTGTGTAGATGGACACACAGTACATTCCACACTGCGCCCTTCCATGATTAGACTCCGTGTGCATGCAAGATGGCCCATTGCAACTGCTAAGTGTGTGAGCATGCCCAGTATGCCGTTGTGTAGATGGACACACAGTACATTCCAAACTGCACCCTTCCGTGATTAGAATCCATGTGCATGCAAGATGGCCCTTTGCAACTGCTAAGTGTGTGAGCATGCCCAGTACGCCGTTGTGTAGATGGAAACACAGTACATTCCAAACAGACGTGGGATACTAAGCGTGTGGGCATGGCCATTGACATCCTGTATAGCCATGGTTGTCATCCAGGCAACAGATGTCCATTTTCAATGTCACGATGGATGCCTACATTGAACACACTGGTTGCTGTCTCGAAGGATGTACTGTCTGTGGCGCATCCCGTATCTATTTAGTGTTGTAGTGCTCCGTAGATATTTAGTTGGCCTGATGACAGCACTGCCGTGTTTGTCTACGTCTACCTTGGGACAGTAATATGCTTTCAGACTGCTCACTCTCGGATGATGTCACCCACCTAGATGTATGCCTCTGGGAGTGCTGTGTTCAGTAATCTCGGTAGCGTGTTCTGTAAATGTGTAATGCTGTAGTGTGATAAGGTAGTTAGGTGTATGTTCAACTCCCGGCCCTGCCAAGTGTGTGTGTTTCCGGCTGCCTGGGGACACAGTAATGCTTTTAGATGCCTCACAACACATACATTCCCTATCGGCGTCTTTGCCTTTGCGGATGATGTCCCCCACATAGAAGTATGCCTCTGGGAGTGCTGTGTTCAGTAATCTCGATAGCGCATTCTGTAAATGCGTAATGCTGTACTGTGATAAGGTTGTTAGGTGTATGTTCAACTCCCGGCCCTGCCAAGTGTGTGTGTGTGTGTGTGTGTGTGTGTTTCCAGCTGCCTGGGGACACAGTAATGCTTTTAGATGCCTCACAACACATACATTCCCTATGGGCATCTTTGCTTTTGCGGATGATGTCACCCACCTAGAAGTATGCCTCTGGGAGTACTGTATTCAATAATCTCGGTAGCGCATTCTGTAAATGCGTAATGCTGTAGTGTGATAAGGTAGTTAGCTGTATGTTCAACTCCCGGCCCTGCCAAGTGTGTGTGTGTGTGTGTGTGTGTGTGTGTGTGTGTGTGTGTGTGTGTGTGTGTGTGTGTGTGTGTGTGTGTGTGTGTGTGTTTCCAGCTGCCTGGGGACATAATGCTTTTAGATGCCTCACAACACATACATTCCCTATGGGCATCTTTGCCTTTGCGGATGATGTCACCCACCTAGAAGTATGCCTCTGGGAGTACTGTGTTCAATAATCTCGGTAGCGCATTCTGTAAATGCGTAATGCTGTAGTGTGATAAGGTAGTTAGATGTATGTTCAACTCCTGGCCCTGCCAGGTGTGTGTGTGAGTGTGTCCAGCTGCCTGGGGACACAGTAATGCTTTTAGATGCCTCATAACACATACATTCCCTATGGGCGTCTTTGCCTTTGCTGATGATGTCACCCACCTAGAAGTATGCCTCTGGGAGTGCTGTGTTCAGTAATCTCAGTAGCGTGTTCTGTAAATGCGTAATGCTGTAGTGTGATAAGGTAGTTAGGTGTATGTTCAACTCCCAGTCCTGCCAAGTGTGTGTGTGTGTGTGTGTGTGTGTGTGTGTGTGTGTGTGTGTGTGTGTGTGTGTGTGTGTGTGTGTGTGTGTTTCCAGCTGCCTGGGGACACAGTAATGCTTTTAGATGCCTCACAACACATACATTCCCTATCGGCGTCTTTGCTTTTGTGGATGATGTCACCCACATAAAAGTATGCCTCTGGGAGTGCTGTGTTCAGTAATCTCGGTAGCACGCTCTGTAAATGCGTCATGCTGTAGTGTGATAGGGTAGTTAGGTGTAAGTTCGATTCCCAAGCCTGTCAAGAGTGTGTGTGTGTGTGTGTGTGTGTGTGTGTGTGTGTGTGTGTGTGTGTGTGTGCGTGTGCATGCTCCCGTCCACCTGGGGACTCAGGTTATGCTTTTAGACGCTTTGCACCACAGATATATCCTGCTGACGTCTTTGTGGATGTTGACATGCACCTAGTAGAATGCCTGTGGGTCTGCTGTGTTTAGTAATCTCGGTAGCACGTTCTGTAAATGCGTCATGCTGTAGTGTGATAGGGTAGTTATGTGTAAGTTCGATTACCAGCCGTGCCAAGTGTGTGTGTGTGTTTTCAGCTGCATGACAACAGTACATTGCTTTTACAGTATTCACTCACCATAACATCTGTGCGGCATCTTTGCCTTTGATGCCGCTGTCTACAAGCTAGACTTATGCCTGTGTGATTTCCGTGATCCACTACTCACGGTTGCACGTTCTTTCACTGCGTAATGCTGTTGTGTGGTACAGTGGTTACGTTCGTGTTCTGCTCACAACCCTGCCACGTGTGTGTGTGTCTGTGTGTGTATGTCTGTATCTCTCTCTCTCTCTATATATATATATATATATATATATATATATATATATATATATATATATATATATATATATATATATATATTCTGCCCATAACTCTGCTCTTGCATGGACAGCTGACTGTTTCATGTATCGCATATTTGCATAGCTTTCACATACCAATGGGGTATGTTGCAAATCCCAACATTGTCCATGCAACGTCCGTGTTACAGGCGGTGTTACACGCCCTTACAGGCGTTTGCTGTATATCTTGGCAGACATCTATCCTTGCTGTACTCTCACTGTACTCGTACATGCCGGAGGCTTCATGTATCATGGCCTAGTTTTGCTGTGTGTATGGCTATTTGTGCTGTGTGCATGGCTGTGGGTATGACCCACTATCATCATTTGTAAAGGTGACAGCCCTATAGGTACTTCATGTAGACTGCTGTGTCATTTGACATGTCAGCACATACCTGTGGACAGTACTGAATGTCCTACTGCAGCGCATTTCATACCTTCTGCATTATCTTGCAGTCGATAATGCTGTTTCCTCACACATGTATCTGTTTCTGATCATACCACTCCACCTCCTAGAGCAAACTTCTGGATAAGGCCTTATCTGATAGTGGGATACATAGGGGCAGTATTGACATGTTGCTCTTACAAACGTAGATAGTTGACACAATAATAGATTTTGCATTAGTATGGCTATTCTGACGGATTTGGTGTCTTAAACACACATGTTTGTCATTATTTTATGACTTCAGTTATCAGGAATGTGCCAGAATGGTACTGATGTTACGTGGGACACACCAAACATATGAGGCAGAACTCTGCACATTCTGCGTAAAACTGTACAGTTGCGGAGTATGTGTCTGATACAAGATATCAACTTTCTGACACCAATACACACACTGTATGGCGGCATCACAGGCCACATGCCATTACATTTATATTGCAGGACACACCCACCCAGAGAGTTGTATTCCTCACACAGGCCAACAGCTGCTAATCCACACTAATTAGTCTATCATGCACCGTATGTGTGCACCGGTATTTGCGCTTTCCGTCAGTGGCAGAGCTCATGTACGAGTATGGGGGACTGGACATTGTTACGGTGACACTGCATGACAACCTGAGGGACACATTTCTTTTGAGTCTATTAACCTTCCACATTGACATTCACAGGGCATACGTTGTCATTCACATTTGTCGGAGTACATGCGTATGACTTGTACATGTTTTCTCATTTGTCCTGATGTCTTTCTTCTCACCTGTCCACCTAGTATCAGTAGTTCTGTACATGTATTTTGGACAGGTTACCTTCATACCCCTAACCTGTACACATTATGGGTAAATGCCCTGATGTTTGACCTTTGCTCTTGTTACATTTGTCATAGTAAAGTGCCTTTCTGGTAAAGTGCTGGCAAGGCATTACGAACTGTGTGGTTAGATAATAGTGACTGACATTTCTATTACATGATTAGTAACCCTCATAACATTTGTATTCCTGGCTACGCCAGTATTCTATCAACGTTCTGACTTTGTCTGGGGTATATCTAATATAGTCCCTATTTGTATTTCATGTACTATGCCTTAGTGCAGCTGTCTTATTCTGACAGTTTGCCAGTTATGGTTACCATCTTGGTCGTATGCATGTCCATCCATGATAATCGCCTACATGATACTGATATAGGGCCCTACATATTCCCAAAATGGTTTACGCAATATCCAGTGGATGGTTTGCCCCATTATTGAGAATATAGGCGTGTGCTATACCCACATCACTCCCACGGGGAGGGCCTATGAAATCTCTGCCAAACAACACCTAGGCCCATTTCTGCATACCCATGATTCCCATACCTGACAACCCTCCACAGTACCCATTGCACATGTTTAATGTGAGTGGTACTGAAGTGTGGAGAGACTTATATGCACTCCCCACTCTCCGGATATCAGTTTGTACGTCATACATTCTATCGACACATGTGTCATTACCCTTGCACCTGCTACTGTTGCATGTACAGCTATATCGTATTTGCTGAGGTCACTTATTTTGCATCAATGTCGGTTGACACTACGTACGGATCAATTTTTGGGGTCCTGCAATGGACACCTATATGCATGTTTAAAGTGTAGAACTTGCTGGACTGTCACTTTCTGGCCAATGGTTTGGAAGGGAGCGGTTTATTCACCTTTCGTGCATGTCTGTTTGTCTACCCATATTAGCTATAACGTGGCCTATTTATGTACATATGTCATATCTACAGGACATATGTTTGTTGTGTATACATATATACATGTACAATCCTCATTTCATAATTTGCTTTGGTTTACATCTGTGGATTATGTGTATACACATATATCTATATCCATACCATACCTTTCCACTGTACAGATTGTCGCAGAGTGTACAGCTGGTTGCCTCTTTATCTACGGTGTGTTTTACATAAACTTGTGTCTATCTGGCAATGCAGTGGCATTTCATTTAAGACTTACAGTGGGAAATACTGGCAAGCAGTTCAGGTTACGACTGCATACCCTTCAGAGAATCCATGCTACTGACACACCCGTTATTCTATCCACTTTCTATGTTTGTTCTGGCACATATCTGGGGTTTGTCCCTATTTGTACCGGTAGTTTGCATGCCTTTGTCCGGTTTCATACTTTACGGGGTTAACAGGTTTGAGCCATGTATATCTAACGTGGGGGAAACAGCATTTATTTACTATGCTGTGAGCGGATCACACACGCACAGGTGCACTTGCATTTCCTTATTGTGGGTTACGCGCAGGCGCACATGCATATCCTTATGGTGGGTTATATATGTTTACTAAGTCTTTGTGCTTACATGGGCTTTATTACTTGTGACAGTACCAGTAAATTATCTGTAATCCAGCCAACGGACGTATGCGAAACACACGTTCACCTTTACATATTTAAATGTCTGTACAGCACAGACACATTCATTACACTTTAACATTATATGTGCTGTAGTCGTAGTTGAACCGGGACTGCATTCACGTTGGCCGGATGCTGTAACCACTATACTTTTGGTGTTCTGACTCATTTATATGCATACCCATAGTACATAGCTACATTAACATATGCCTCACCGCTTCACTTACGACACAGGCATCCATTCTCCTGCTGGGAACAATGCGGTACTAGATATTACACATTCCCTATTCCCTACTGCTCTGGACCCAAGCTGCATATTTAATCACTGCAGGGATATTCAGAACCCCAAGGCGTATAGTCCTGACACATACAGGTCTTTAATTGTCAGGGTGTTCATGTGGTGATCTGGGTTTAGGCTTGTCCGCCTGGTGAACGGAACTCCCCTGACCATGTTCCAATGTCAGACAAAGCACATGGACAGAGTTTGTCCATTTTAAACATTTTATCTGTGTTTACACACACAGGTGTTTGGGCACCTGTCAGCAGCTTATAATGTTGGCAATACATAATATGGGTGAGGGTGGTTACAATACATAATCCACGGTGAGTGGTGTTCCCATTTACATTTGACTATTTCCTGTATTCATTCATACGAGGATTATTATTTTGCACATTAATTAACTATGAATTAACTACAGGTATGCAGTAGTACAGTCAACATATATGAAGGTTTGTTACAGTAAAAATGTAAGGACCTCTGTAATACTCGGGGACTACCCCACATCCTTCACAACATTTCATGCTAATGTACATACTATTATTCTGTGAACTTTCGAAGTTTGTGAGAGCAGTATTTACATCTGTCCCTATTTGTCCACCCATCATTTTAGGCTTTGTTCAGATTTTGTTGCTGTAATAGGTTGAGAGGTGGTGTCGGTATGTGATTGAGTTGAATATATACTGTCGATAATTCAGTGGGGTGTTTCTCTTTTTTGAGGGGAAGTCCCACTTTGGACAGTTGTGTCCTGCGACGAAACCTAAGACATGGCAAATGTCTTGTGATTGTTAAGACAAAAGTATATTTCTTATTTTCTTTACTAGTTGCATGATACAGGTATTTTGTATCTGAAACACATAACTATTATTTGGGATAGTATAAGCAATTCAAATGCTATGAAATAAGCTTTTATCTTGGCATACAAGTGTAATTCTGTCCTTTGCACTGGCTGGGGGTATGTTTTATCCTGCAAATTCTCACATTTCTACAAAGGATGTCCCACCTTGGGCATCTGAACAGGTGGCAACCCTAGTGGGGAGACCTGCATGGTGGACAGGTGTTCCATCCTGCATAGTATGTTTTGCATGTCTGTCTAGAAACTGAACAGTACTGTGACTACACATACATGTTTTGTCCAGATGTGTACAGTACAAGACACCTCTGAGGTTTCAACAGGTTACTTATCCCACGCGGGATGTACACACATTTTGCCAAAACATGAACGTGCGGGCATTTGGATTTACGTAACTGTGATGGGATGTTTACAAACG
Organism: Protopterus annectens; assembly: GCF_019279795.1. NCBI lineage: Eukaryota > Metazoa > Chordata > Ceratodontiformes > Protopteridae > Protopterus > Protopterus annectens. The sequence goes on along the minus strand of NC_056727.1, from coordinate 516,892,613 downwards.
TGGGATACATATTTGCAATCCTGACACTGACTAGGACGATACTTCCTACTACATATGGGGAATACTCGCTATGTGTAGGTGTATAGCTGCGCAAGGCTGGTAGCTGGATTTGGTGGACATTCGGACATGGGTGCGGGTTATGTGCTATACAGGAGTTGTTGCATATTGCATTTGCATGCATGGGTTCTGCATTTGGATGTCCCAGTTCCGCATATAGCATCCTATGTGTATGTGCTGGTTACGTTCCTGTTCATGTGTATAGCACATTTTAATGTTCATATGTTTGTGTGAGTTTGGTATACAATTTGGACTGTCAGGTTTCTTTACGGTTGTTATATGGCCACAACTGCTCAGCTGTGTACTATCACTACCACTGTGGGACTGCTGGTGACCCTGGCCATGGGGCTAGACATGTGTATGTGTGGCGCGCTGACATGATGCGCTTCACTTCCACTGGGTATAACTACTTACAGTGCACTACATTATGGACACACGATTTTAAATATCATTTGTTCCATGGATGGAAACTCATATTGTGTTGCGTGCATTTCTGTTTGGTTCTCAATTTTGTGTGGCCGGGAACTGTCTTGCATGCTTTGCATATGTTTCATTATCCACGGACACTGATAGGTGCAATTACTATTGCAGGCAGACTATAATATTCAGCAGTTTAGGTTGCTCATCGACAGCCGACACTGACACGCCTCCGTGCGCAGCTTAGTAACGCCCCATACACTCACGCACGTGTCCTATGCACGTGGATGTGGTGGCAGCGCACCTTCATTAATATGCATATGGTGATACTACACCATATATATGCCACACGGCCGGCGCAGGCCTTACACCGGCCTTGCGCCGAGCTTCATGAATCCGGGGGTATAACTTTAACTAGTTCATAGTATCATATTATCATAGGAGGTTACTAGGTTATCGACCCAGAGGTCAGTATAAGCCTAGCCATTTCATCCCAATCTAATACCATATACTTTAGTCAATACTCAAGATTGTATTTAGTAATCACTGCCCATATCCAGGAGGGTTGTGGATGCAGTATGAATTTACAGTGCCCCAACCATTCGTCCGGGTTCCTTTTGAACAGTGTCACAGAGGTGCTCTGCTACACATGAATTGTCAGCCTGTTCCATAGACATGGCAGTCGCTGGGAGACAAATCTGACCCTCAAACACATCCTATTCAAGCTGCAGGCCATATTTAAGTCCCTGGAATGGGTAGTTCTAGTCTTGTTTGAGTTACAGATGTGCAGCAAAGTCATTAGGTTTGGGTCGGAGATTGCTCTGTAAGCCAGGCAAAAGTTTCCCCTAAGGAGTCTATATGATACAGAGTATCAGAGACAGGGACTTTAGTCAGTCTATGTAAGGCATGTGCTGGAGGCCCTTGATATTTTTTGTCAGAAACCTCTGAGGTCTCTCCAGTTGCTGCAGATGCTTTGTACTGTACATGCCGAAAGGGATGTTATGATCAATTATGGGCCCGATTAGTGCCAAGTATAGTCCCTGGTTATAACCTCCTTTGCTCTAGAGGCCATGCCTTTGCTAATCAAGTGTGCTACATAGAAAGCTTTCCTTACTACAGTAGACACATGGTGGTCAACGTTAAGGTTACAGTCTACTTGTGATCCCAGACACCTTACCGCATCTTAGGTACATAGGGTGTTGTTGTTAATTTGATAGTGTGGAGGGACATTGTTTTTACAGAAGGTAATGATGGTGCATTTCTTTGCATTTGGTTTGAGTCCAAGACTAAGACACCAGTTGCTGGTCTGCGTAAGACCCTCCTGAAGTATACTGACATTATTTGGGGATTTGATAATTGCACCCAGTTTACAGTTCTCTGCAAACATGGTGAGCCACAACCCCTTAGTTTTGATCTGAACTTCTGAGAAGTATCTAGTAAACAGTAGAGGCCAGCCCTGACCCTTGTGACACCCCACTGGTGACAGGTCTGCTGGTTGATGTGGAGTTACCCACTTTGATAGTGTATGACAGGTTTGTGAGCCAGTTAGCAACCTATCTTACAACAAAGGAGCTTACATTTAGTTTGCTAATTTTATCGGCAATGCCTGAGTGTGGAAATGTGTCAAAGGCCTTTGCCAAGTCGAGGTATGCAGTGCATGGATTTGCCCTCATTAATGGTCCTGGTCACATTTTTGAAAAAAAAATCTGCCAAGTTTAACAGGTAGGATCTGCCCCTTGAAGAAGAAGAAGCCAAATTGGGTTGGATCTAGGGTTTGGAATTCGCCTATGTCTTTGTTTATGAGGTCCATTATAATACGTCCCATGGCCTTACAGATGAGACTGGTCAGACATATGGGTCTAAAATTCCCCAAGTATGTTGCTGAGCCACCTTTGTGGAAGGAAATAACTGTTGGTTTTCTCCATTCCACAGAAACATAGCCTGTAGTTAGGCTATGATTGAATAGGGTACCTAATGCTAGTTCATTTTTTTGTTTGTTTAGAAGACAGCCTGGAATGCCATCTGGCCCCATAGAGGCTGTGTTTTTTGCCTTAGACAAGGCTTTAATGAAATGTTCTTCGGATATGTAGGGTTGAGGGGGGGGTTGGGGGCAAAGTTTATGATAAGTATGGAGGGGATAAGGGAATGAAATTTTCACTAAATCTGTCTTCCAGCAGGTTTGCTATCTCTGGACGATCAGTGTGCGTGTGATACCGCTCGTAGCTTTTTGCATTTGTTGTAAAGTTTGTTGATGCTGGATGCCCACCAGGGCAAATTGTTTTCACTTGAGGCTCTGGCTTTGATTTTCTGTGGAACAGCTGATTCTATACAGTTATATAATTGATTGTACAGGGCTCTAGTGTAAGCTTTGGTGTAGTTAGCACTTCCTGCTGGGGGTGGGACCCGGAAAACATTTAAACCTTCTCCTAGGAGGGTATAGTTTGCCATGGTGAGTTTTTTATTTTGACTTCACCCTTTATGAGTTCTAGTGTTAGTGCCAGTTCAATGGTGACTGATTTGTAGTCAGATTTAACTAATAATGGTCTGACAGTCATGGCAGTGCATCTGTTTGTCATGTTAGTGAGGACCAGCTCTAGTATGTTTGTTCCTCTTGTTGGGGTGTAAACAATTTGTTCCAGGGCATTTGAGTCAACAAAGTCAAGTAACTTTTGTGCTAGTGAGTTAGGGCTAGAGTAGGTTTTCCAGTTGATAGTGGGATAATTGAAATGCCCCATGACCAGTGTGTTTGGCAATATTTGGATTGACACCGGTTTGGTCAGGTAAGCCTTGTGCACATCATGATCCATGGAGAGGGGATCTATAACTAGCTATGACTTGAATGGGGGTCTTACCCATATTAATCTGAGCTTGGAGTAACTTCATGGGGTTGTCCTGTCTAACTAGTCAGGGGTGAATTTATCTCTAATATAGATAGAAACACCACCTCCCTTGGTTCTCACACATTTGTTTTGAGGTCTGAAGGTGTGGAAGGCATTGTAGCTTTGCAAGGTCAGGTACTCTCTGAAATTGTAAGGCCAATACTGATCTACTGAACCATGGGATTAAGCTTATAAAAAAGGAATTTTATACAAGAGACAGAAAGAGGTTGTTTAGCAGATATAATATTATAGTGCTGACTGGCCTTCTGTTGTGGCATAGAATTAAACATTGCCAAGTTTGGAATTACATAGCCCAATAAAGACTCAGAGAGCAGATGCACCTAAAACTGAACAAAACTCAAAAACTCAAATAAAAATTATTAGTGTCTGTAAGACACCAAATGCCAGTATAACATCATGTTTGTAAAATGCTACAAATAGTTGATGGTATTTCCTAGTCTGACACAGATGCATAACAAGATGTGGTAAATGAGGCATCCTTCTTGGGGACAAGGCATCTGGGGGAGACATTTCTGAATGCCGGTATATAAATGGACTTTAGCACTTTGTGTGTGATAAGCTGTAGCAAGCCATTTGCCCCAAATATACACTATGTATCCACTTGCTACAGTTTGAAAGTAGAATAAGTTGCTTTCTATTTTTTTGTTTGTTTGTTTAAGAGCTAAGGAGCGGGGAGGGGGGGGGGTCTTGCTTAGAGTGCCAGACTAAGGCAGTGGACCTCTTCATCTTCAATTGAAGAGCTAAGAGGTGGACTTGAGAAATGTATTTTGGCCTGCATTACCAGAATAGGGGAGCAGGAAAGGGGCCAGATGAGGGAGAGCTCCAGATGCTAGATGAGCTATCAATGGTTCTGGTCTGATGACAATACTGGATGTATTGTGTTCACGTTATATATAATTTATAAGAGCTCTTTCATATATATTTATATTCTTGTATTAGGTGATTTTTTTTTTTTTTTTTTTTTTTTTTTACTAAATAAAGTTTCATTTGACTTTTTCAGTTTTGTCTTAGAATTATTCTTGAAGGTTGATGGAATGTTACTAGTAATAATAGGTGACTGGTTACATATTGCATTTGGATTTGTAGAAATACCAGGGCGATTATGTTTGTAAGATCTAGAAAAATGACTGAGGGCCAGATTCATGAAGGCTTGCACGAAGTCTAAGAGCAGAGTAAGCCAGCAGGCAACCAATATGTCTGCAGAGCGATCCAGCAACAGCCGGCAGGAGCGTGCATGAGAGCTCCTAAAACTACTCTTGCACAGACAGCGGCATGTTATGCAAATTACATCATTTGCTGCTGAAAGCTATGCAAATTAGGTAATTTTGCGATCCAGGAAACACTAACCTGTCCATGAAAGAGTAGAGTTATTTGCAGAAATGTACTCCATTGGTAATGGAGTACCGTTCTGCAAATAGCAAAACGGAGCTATGACAGCTCCAAATAAAGGATGCAGCCAGTTGAGGAAGCATGCCAATGGCCAAATATAAGGCCATTGGCATTTTGATCGATTGAAAATTAATAAAAATACATTTTTTCCCCCGCTCTCCGATGTTTAAGCGTAGCGCAGCGCCGCTCAAATGTGCAGCGCTTTAAAAACCAGAAAAAAAAAAGCCAAAAATAGGCATTCTTATTAAAAATATTCTTCTGCCATGCAGGTGAATGGCAGGCTGAGGACAACATGGCTACTGAGTAGTGGTTGCTAAGGGGGGAAGCTCAGTTCGAGAGATGTAACCAAGCATTAGTAGGCAATCCTATGCAAATGAGGATAAGGATAGTGAATCCCAATTTTCCCTGGCATGTGAGCCATGTCCATGGAGTGTAAGTGTAAGAGTAGAGGAGTAGTAGAGTAGAAGATAGGTGACATCATGAGGGGGTATGTATGAAAGACTGTAAGCTCATTGGAGCAGAGTGGCTTGTGTTTGCTGTGAGTTACTCAGGACTGGAAGAGGCGTGTCTACAGTAGGTTTAACTGAAACCCAGAAACCGAAGGTGGACGCCTTGGCTATCACTGAATTTTCTTGCAAACGTGTGCATGCGTGTGCACGTCTGTAAACCCATCTAAGATTGTGTGCGCATGTGTGCACCCACCTAAGCCTGTGTAAGCCTGTGTGCACGTGTGTGTGTGAGTTTGAGCTTGTTTGCGCGGTGCTGCCTCCTGTGGAAACAGAAAGGGAAAAGGAAGGAAAAGAAGTAGTAGGAAGTTAACCATGGAGAACTAGCAGAGCTGCCAGGTGAAATCAATCATAATCAGCCAATTACACAGGCAGTACACTAGCCTAGTCCAGCCCAGCCCAGCACTTAAAACTCTGCAAACAACATTCCCCCATGTTTTTCTCAGAAACACTGCAATACTGCAGTATACAAAGAGAGTGAAAACTTAAAAAGCTTAACTCAGACAAAAAAATGTTAGGGGCTGCCATTGCTATTATAAGGCTACATGCGCAAGATGCAGAGGGTGGTGCCATTGTGAATGCTTCTGAGCAACCAACAGTGAGGAGACGGAGAAGAGTGTACAGACCCAGGGTAATCTACCAGGGGCTACATGAGCTGGAGATAGTGGAGCACTATGGAGTGGACAGAGACCTCCTGCAGTAAATTGTTGAGCTGTGCAGGCCACGCCTCACACACAGAACCAACAGAGGGGAATGTATCCCAGTAGAAACCAAGGTATGTGTTGGCCTAAGAATACTAGCAACAGGTACCTTCCAGAGACCAACTGGTGATATGATGGGGATTTCACAGACATCAGCATCCAGAGTACTGCACCAGTTCCTGAATGCCATGTCAGCACATGGTGATCATGTCTATTTCCCCAATTCCCATGAGGCATTGGCCAGCAATATGTGCCTCTTCCAGCAAATAGCGGAATACCCTGAGGTAGTGAGTGCAATTGACTGCACGCACATACACATCAAAGCACCAGCCAGTGAGCGGGCTAGGGTCTACATCAACCGCAAGGGCTTCCCCTCCATCAACTGCCAGGTCGTGTGTGATGCCCAGGGCATAATACTCAATGTGTGTGCTGGCTGCCCTGGAAGCTACCACAATTCTCATTTCTGGCATCTTACGCAGCTGTTCCAGACATTTGCCAACGGGGACATCCCTGATAGTCACCTAGTGGGGGATGCTGGATATGCACTGGAGCCGTGGCTGATGACACCCATCAGAAATGCACACACACCTGAACAAGAACTCCATAATGAGGCACACGCACAAACATGAAATGTAATCGAGCATGTGTCTGGGATGCTCAAGTCACGGTTCCAGTGCCTGGACACATCTGGTGGAGCCTTGCAGTACTCACCAACTACATGTACCCAAATTGTCATGGTATGTGCCATGCTGCACAATATGATCCTGTGAAAACAGCTGCAGCAGGAACAGCATGGGGCAGGACCAAACAGCCCCCCACCATTGCCAAGGCCATCACAGGCACAGCATGACTCGGAGGAGGAACAACCTGAGCCTGCCCCAGTAGGCAAATGGAGGCGTGCCCAGTATGCCTTGGTGTTGGCAAAGAGGCAATGCATAGCACATACACTGGCTCATTAGGAACCCTGGAAATGATACCTCTCTCTGACTCGCACATAAAATAAAAGGGATGCCTAAGTTGACACTACCTATTTTCAAACATGTATAGGACATGTACTATGTGCATCCAACATATGCAGACCTGCAGCACCACCTGTGGCATGATTACCATGTTTTAAGCAATATAAAGCAGTGCTAAGCAGCTTTTACCACTGTTTAGCATATTTAAGCACAATTGTGCAGAGCTGCACATCGTGCAAACTAGCGCAACGTTGAGCAACGTTGGGCAACGTTGGGCGATGTTGGGCAAAGTCAGGCAAAGTCAAGCAAAGTCGGGTAAACACGCTCACACTTGCTTTACTGTTCCTTAACCAGTCAGGTCTGCCCAGCAGGAAAATAAAAAGCAGTGACAGGGCTCAAACTCAGGATACTGTGCACTATAGTCACAGTACTGAACCACTAAGCCATGACAGCATTTCACTGGCACAGACACAGCAGGACAATTGTAGACTAACGCAAACACAAACAAATGCTGTAGCATGCCCACTGAACTTCACCCCAGGCCTATGCAGACAGATAACAGCAGGCCAGACAGTGTGATGTGGGTTGAGTAGGCTATGAAGTCACAAACTAATATATGTGAAATTGGAAGCTAAAATCTGTAGTACAGTAGTATGCCTCAAGTCAGTATGATAGGCAACAGTACAGACTGAAATGGAGTACCTGACATAGCAGTGCAGGCCTAGCAAATGTGTATAAGTGTCAGATGAACCCCTCATCCTATGTACACCCACAGAAATAATCAGGTGTGCCCCCCGGGTAGAAATGTACAAATAATAGCTGTCCCCCTGTATGTAGAAATGTTGATAAGTCTATGCAAAGTGACTCATGGAAGCCCTGCAGGCACAGCATGCTTCCTGTCGATGTACAACACAAAGGTGAGCCCTGAAGTAAAAAACAACTTGAATTTTCACACACATATAGTATATATGTCCATAATGGGCATGCTCACACACTTAAACAAATTTAGCAAAATTTCAGTCAGCAACATACTGAAAGGTCATACTGGGCATGCTCACACAATTAAATAAACGAAGCAAATGTCAGTCAACAACATACTGAAACATCATAGTGCATGCTCACGCACTTAGGCCATGTCTGAGTACAGCAGTGTGCCACACATATCTGGCAGTTGCAGTTCTTACCCCAGAAACTTGTCATTATTCACCAATCCTGCCATGTGCACACAGTGATATGAAAACAGACCCATATAATATATTGGACTCCTGTCATAATTAAACTACGTACTACAAGTACTTAACTTGTTCAAAGAAAGTGAAAATTCAAAGAAGATCAATAAACTCCGATCAGTATCATCAATTAACAATGAGCACTCCTAACATTATCCAATCCATGTTCTGGCCAAAATATTGTCAAAGAGTCCATAGAGAACCATGAAGCTTTTTTTCACTATGTCATAAATATCAGTGAATATCAATATCAATAAATAGCATTAGCAGCCTGAAATACATGCCATACACAGACCGTCTCAAAATGCTCCAGCTGTACTCTCTCACATATCGCCTACTCAGAGGTGATCTCCAGTTAACATACAAAGCTATGTCAAACACAGAGCTGTTGGATATGCTCCATGTAAAACACTCACAATCCCTCTGCTCTTCAGTCACTAAACCCAGAGTGAAATACAAAAGGAAGGGGTGTATCCATTTACCTCATGGATACCCACATCTTCAAGTTAGTGGCACAGCATGAGGTCTTGGAGACCATGCAAGTGCAACTAACATTGGGCAAAGCTGCTTATCAGATTGCGGCCTGCTACAGATCACCTACCTTGTCTCAGGAACCTCACTCAGTATTCCTGAGAATAGTGGAAAATATAAAGATCCTATCAAACACCATTATATGAGGAGATTACAACTACCCAAACATTGAGTGGTAGAATTACTCATGTACAACGTCTTTGGCCCAATGTTTCCTAGAGTTTAAAAACTCAAACGCCCTGGAACACCTGGTCACCACGCACACTAGAAGTGACAACATACTGCACCTGATCATCACCAACATGGGGTACCAGTGTTCCAAAACAGAGATAAACCCCTTGCTGGTAATATCAGATCATAAAGTAATCACACTGGACAGCCACATCCCACCCCCCCCCCACCCCCAGTCAAGGAAACCACTGTGAAGACATTTTCAAAAGCAAACTGAACACTTCCCAAGACCAAAGTGGAAAGTTCCAAAGCCCCCTTGCTATAGGATAATGCTATACAATCTGCCAAATCATTTACAAGTGCATTCTATGAGCATCTACAGGGATGCATGGATCGAGACATCCCAAATAAAACCAAGAAGCACTTCTCCAAAAATAAGATAACAATTGGTGGTCATTGCCCATAAATAAGCTATACAACAGAAGGAGGAAACAAACACATGATAGAGCAAACTTCACAAAAGAAAAGGCATCACTGATCATTATTAGGAAGAAACAATGATTGCCCATAAAATAAGCCAAGGCCAGTTTCTAAGGACAAATTGCCAAGGAATGTAAGAATAACAACCACAAAACATGCATTAGCTATACCAAACATTTAGGTGGCAACTTCCAAATATGCTGTCAGCTACTGTAAAATGGCAAGAAATACACTGAACCAACTTACATTGCCCACATCCTGGGGGACAAGTTCAGTGCAACCCCCCCCCCATCACCCCCAAAAGGGCCTGTGTCCATCCCAGAAGAATGCATATCCCCAGACTTCATGGACATGCAGGTAAAAACAGCCCTCTCCAAAGCTAAGAACACAGCATCAATGGGACTGGATGGTGTCCCAGGCTGCGTCTTACACCAGCCCCAAAAGGAACTACACCCTCACCTACATTCACTGTCCAGACTCAACCTTACCACAGGCTATGTACTCAAAGAATGGCATAGAGCAACAGTCATCCAGCTCCACAAAGGGGGTGCCACAACAGAACCTGGAAACCATTGCCCTTTAGGCCTACTCAGCCTGGTCTGCAAAGCTATGGAGCAAATTATCATGGAACCCATAAACAGAGACATTGGGGAGAGGCAGACACTGGACTCTACCCAACTTGGCTTTGTTAAAGGCAGATCCTCCCTCCTAAACCTAGTTGACTTATTTGAAACAGTTACCAAGGACATAGATGGAGGTGAGTGTAGTCCACACAGCCCACCTGGACCTCACTAAGGCCTTTCGACACCATTCCCCAATCTGTCATCATGGACAACCTTACCAGCTTGAAAATGAACAGCTATGTCACAGGATGGGTGGCCAACTTGCCCACAGATCAAACACACATGTTCAGAGTTGCGGGTCACAAATGGCATCCCACATGTCTTGGTCCTGGGACCCCACCTGTTCAGTAGATACTGCTCAGAGGTACAGGCAAGCATGAGAGGAGTATGGCTGAACAAGTTTGCAGATGACTGCTAACTGTGGTCCATAATCGACTCTACGGCTGACACAGACATCCTCCAGAAGGGTCTTACAGAGACAGATACCTGGTGTCAAAACAATGCCCTCAAGCAGAATGCCAAATAATGCATAGTCATCCCCTTTGGATAAAACAAAGTGCACACAAATTACCACATAGGTGGTAATCCAGTATGTATGGAGGAAGTAATTATGGCCCTGGGGACCCAGGTAGAAAGTAAGCTCTCCTTTGATGATCACATGGCCAAAGTGTTTAGAAATTCCTTCTATGTAGCCCACCTAATGTCACCTAATGTAACCCACTTTGTCTAGCCTGATGATGTCACCATCCTTCAAATATACCTGTGGAAAAAAATCACTCCCAGTAATGTGTATAGTGCTGCATATCAATGTGTATTCCTCTAGTATATAAAGTAGTTAGGTAGGGTTTGAATCCTGCACTTGACAACTATGTGTGTATTTATGTGTGATCTTCTTGGAGAGGAGTAACCTTTTTGGAGACTACTGAAACACCTTAAAAGTGGTATACTTATCTTTGTCAAGTCTGATGATGTCACCATCCTACAAATACACCTGTGGAAAAAAGAGCTCCCAGTAATGTGTATAGCACGTTGTGTTAATGTGTATTCCTCTAGTATCATAAAGTAGTTAGGTTAGGCATTGAATCCTACACTTGACAACTGTGTTTGTGCGTGATCGCCTTGGAGAAAAGCAACCTTTTTGGAGACTACTGAAACACCTTAAAAGTGGTATAGTTATCTTTGTCAAGTCTGATGATGTCACCATCCTACAAATATACCTGTGGAAAAAAAAACTCTCAGTAATGTGTATAGCGTGTTGTGTTAATATGTACTCTTCTAATATCATTAGGTAGGGGTTTGAATCCTGCACTTGACAACTGTGTATTTGTGTGTGATCTCCGTGGAGAGAAGCAACCTTTTTGGAGACTACTAAAACACCTTAAAAGTGGTATACTTATCTTTATCAAGTCTGATGATGTCACCATCCTACAAATATACCTGTGGAAAAGCAAGCTCCCAGTAATGTGTGTAGTCAAGGAAACCACTGTGAAGACATTTTCAAAAGCAAACTGAACACTTCCCAAGACCAAAGTGGAAAGTTCCAAAGCCCCCTTGCTATAAGATAATGCTATACAATCTGCCAAATCATTTACAAGTGCATTCTATGAGCATCTACAGGGATGCATGGATCGAGACATCCCAAATAAAACCAAGAAGCACTTCTCCAAAAATAAGATAACAATTGGTGGTCATTGCCCATAAATAAGCTATACAACAGAAGGAGGAAACAAACACATGATAGAGCAAACTTCACAAAAGAAAAGGCATCACTGATCATTATTAGGAAGAAACAATGATTGCCCATATAATAAACCAAGGCCAGTTTCTAAGGACAAATTGCCAAGGAATGTAAGAATAACAACCACAAAGCATGCATTAGCTATACCAAACATTTAGGTGGCAACTTCCAAATATGCTGTCAGCTACTGTAAAATGGCAAGAAATACACTGAACCAACTTACATTGCCCACATCCTGGGGGACAAGTTCAGTGCAAACCCCCCCATCACCCCCAAAAGGGCCTGTGTCCATCCCAGAAGAATGCATATCCCCAGACTTCATGGACATGCAGGTAAAAACAGCCCTCTCCAAAGCTAAGAACACAGCATCAATGGGACTGGATGGTGTCCCAGGCTGCGTCTTACACCAGCCCCAAAAGGAACTACACCCTCACCTACATTCACTGTCCAGACTCAACCTTACCACAGGCTATGTACCCAAAGAATGACATAGAGCAGCAGTCATCCAGCTCCACAAAGGGGGTGCCACAACAGAACCTGGAAACCATTGCCCTTTAGGCCTACTCAGCCTGGTCTGCAAAGCTATGGAGCAAATTATCATGGAACCCATAAACAGAGACATTGGGGAGCGACAGACACTGGACTCTACCCAACTTGGCTTTGTTAAAGGCAGATCCTCCCTCCTAAACCTAGTTGACTTATTTGAAACAGTTACCAAGGACATAGATGGAGGTGAGTGTAGTCCACACAGCCCACCTGGACTTCACTAAGGCCTTTCGACACCATTCCCCACTCTGTCATCATGGACAACCTTACCAGCTTGAAAATGAACAGCTATGTCACAGGATGGGTGGCCAACTTGCCCACAGATCAAACACACATGTTCAGAGTTGCGGGTCACAAATGGCATCCCACAGGTCTTGGTCCTGGGACCCCACCTGTTCAGTAGATACTGCTCAGAGGTACAGACAAGCATGAGAGGAGTATGGCTGAACAAGTTTGCAGATGACTGCTAACTGTGGTCCATAATCGACTCTACAGCTGACACAGACATCCTCCAGAAGGGTCTTACAGAGACAGATACCTGGTGTCAAAACAATGTCCTCAAGCAGAATGCCAAATAATGCATAGTCATCCCCTTTGGATAAAACAAAGTGCACACAAATTACCACATAGGTGGTAATCCAGTATGTATGGAGGAAGTAATTATGGCCCTGGGGACCCAGGTAGAAAGTAAACTCTCCTTTGATAATCACATGGCCAAAGTGTTTAGAAATTCCTTCTATGTAGCCCACCTAATGTCACCTAATGTAACCCACTTTGTCTAGCCTGATGATGTCACCATCCTTCAAATATACCTGTGGAAAAAATCACTCCCAGTAATGTGTATAGTGCTGCATATCAATGTGTATTCCTCTAGTATATAAAGTAGTTAGGTAGGGTTTGAATCCTGCACTTGACAACTATGTGTGTATTTATGTGTGATCTTCTTGGAGAAGAGTAACCTTTTTGGAGACTACTGAAACACCTTAAAGTGGTATACTTATCTTTGTCAAGTCTGATGATGTCACCATCCTACAAATACACCTGTGGAAAAAAGAGCTCCCAGTAATGTGTATAGCACGTTGTGTTAATGTGTATTCCTTTAGTATCATAAAGTAGTTAGGTTAGGGATTGAATCCTACACTTGACAACTGTGTTTGTGCGTGATCACCTTGGAGAAAAGCAACCTTTTTGGAGACTACTGAAACACCTTAAAAGTGGTATACTTATCTTTGTCAAGTCTGATGATGTCACCATCCTACAAATATACCTGTGGAAAAAAGAACTCCCAGTGATGTGTATAGCGTGTTGTGTTAATATGTACTCTTCTAATATCATAAAGTAGTTAGGTAGGGGTTTGAATCCTGCACTTAACAACTGTGTGTTTGTGTGCGATCTCCTTGGAGAGAAGCAACCTTTTTGGAGACTACTAAAACACCTTAAAAGTGGTATACTTATCTTTGTCAAGTCTGATGATGTCACCATCCTACAAATATACCTGTGGAAAAGCAGGCTCCCAGTAATGTGTGTAGTACGTTGTGTTAATGTGTACTGCTGTAATGTCAGAAAGTAGTTAGGTAGGGGTTTGAATCCTGCCCTTGGTGAGTGTGTGTGTGTGTGTGTGTGTGTGTGTGTGTGTGTGTGTGTGTGTGTGTGTGTGTGTGTGTGTGTGTGTGTGTGAGACACTGTTGGTTAATGTGTTGTGGGTTTTGCTTTTACTACTGTATGACATATCACAATGACAACAGTGTGTGCATTGCACATGTCAGGTAGCTGTGTGGCAAGTACATATACGTACATGTGACCTCAATTATTTCATAGGTGGGAACCCTGCTTTCTCCATGAACACATCTGTTATCTTTGCCAGAGTGTGCTGCCGCTTTCCAGACCTAGGTCACATCCGTATGCTTGTGACAAGCCCAGGCATTGCAGTGATCCCTGGCCTATGTCATCCATGTTACACACACTTATTACGGTTTCTATTTAATAGTGTGAGTGAGGGTTTATGCCTGAGGTATATTTCAGACCTGTTCAAACACAGCAAAGTCTGTCAATTATGGCTATTCATTATAGGTGTACAACCTTTGTGGATATGCATGCAGACCCCTTATTGCTTATGTGATCCACCGAGGGATTTCCAAATACCTTTGGAAATGTGATTACCAAAGGAGAGATGACGTAACACTTGGCTGTATGTACACATCGGTACCTGTTCAACATGTTGGGGGCTACTACCTATGTGGTACTGTGGGATACTATGTTTTGTAAAAGTGGATGACTATGCTTTATTTGGCTTATAGCTTTACAGCATGGGTTTGACACCAGGCATCTGTCTCACTATATATGACTCTTTCTCTCTCTCTCGCTCTATAAATATATATATATATATATATATATATATATATACATATACACATCCATTGGTGTATATATACATATACATATACATATAGGCACATATACAGTCCACCTTTCATGGTGGGAATATCAATTATGCAAAGGATGTGAGGTATACAGTAATGTAATGATATCGCAGAGTCTTGTGAGAAATGCATTGAAGGTGTTCTAGGCCAATGTAGACTTTAGCAAGCTTCACTGGTTGCAACATTGCAAACTTAACAAATCACACACACAGTGTTTAACCACCACATGTCATATACCAGCACTGTATGCTGTCTTGTTTGCCACACACTACAACCTACATACAAATATGCACATAACAACCTTCACCAACATATATATGTCCACTCTTCACATACAGTTGCAGTATGTCCCTTGCTCTATGCACATGTACAGATGTTAAGATATCTGACACATATATATCTCTCCGTATGTGTGTGCCATACACACACAAGGTTCACACTGTTGTACGTCCCTGGACCTCACATCTGACCTGTTGGGCCTTGCTGCAACATGAACAGGTGTCACATGTGAGCACACAGTAATATTAGAGGGTGTGTATATAGCTACAAATGCTAGATTAGCATACTAGCCTGTTACAGCAGTTGCCAATGCTAAGCTACATGTTATAATATGACTATCATGCATGTGTTACTCTATCACATCCATGTTTATATAGCTGTTTGCATTACTTCCCCAAACAGTCATTGTCCACACTACTGTACAGAACACAGCTAACATGGATCAGATGTTTGACATGTAATGCTGAGCTACATATGTCACAGTTATGTCCCCTTGCACACAACTACACACTGATTTGTCCATGGCAGTAGTTATAGGTTCATAGGTTCATAGGTTAGTACTAGGCTAACTGCCCTTTTGGGACATTTGAAGCCTAGCCAGTTACCCCATGTGAGAATCAAACCCTGCACCTTGTGTCTTTAAGGTAAATACCTTAACCATTATGCCATCCTCCCACCCTGGACATCTGTGCATAGATACATCTTGCTGCCACATATGGATGTTTCAAAGTATGTAGAGTACTCTTCAAAAACATCTACTACATGCCAGTAAATACATATCTGTTACATACCTTTCCTTTGCATGTGTTGGTATTATTAATTTCCGTGTTCCTTTTGCTTTTGAGTTTGCTTTTGCTGTTAATCTCTCTCTCTCTCACTGTCTCTCTCTCTCAGTGTCTGCAATGGAGTGGTTGCATGTGTGGGCAGCAAGTACAGCCTGCTTTTTTAGGTATCTGCACATGTGCATGTGATGGCCTCTGCAACAATTGATGGCCATCATTTGGTAATTGCATGCAGCCTGCTGTATGGTAATTGCAGTAATCGCTGTCATAGCAACCCAGTGCTATAAATTGCTGTCAGGTAGGCGTAGCCCTTTCAGATTTCCAAAGTGGGGATCATACTTGTTTGCTGTGGATACCGTTGTTTAAGTCAGAAGGTTGGTATAGTTCTTATATCTGAAGATAGGGGTGTAGCCAGTGATTTAAATGTTGTACTCAGACCTGAATGTTGCCACTTCCAGTACACACTTGTCAGTGTAGAATTGTACTCACCCCTGCAAATGGTAACACAAGATACATGGGAGTATGCAGTTTATTTTCTACTTATGCAATTAACTGCCATACAAAAGTAGTTATTGAGATGTATTATATTAGCACATGAACTGTTTGTGAGCTGTTATACTGTGAATATTAATGTACTCACTTCTGAACAGTTTGTGCTTTTTTAGTGTTGACATTAGCACAGGCTGCTCATGCAAACTGGACAGTTCCAATACTGAGTATGCCTACCTACATCCTTGGTAGACCCTGAACACACAGGTATATTACACATTTGGGTAGGGATGTAGACGTACAGAGAGCATTATGTATTATTATATGAATGTTATCTTGCTGGACTTAAAGGGTTGCTGTGTACCTGCTAGCTTATCAAGGCAAGTAGTCAGTCTGCATAGCTCCCAACTGTGGACCTATCCAGATGGTGGCCAGTTGTTAGCCTGTTATTCTTTGTCTGTGCAATGCACAGGTCTTTTCAGCACTGGTACAATGGCATTGTTACAGTCAGTTGCTACCAGTACATGGCTACATCCTTTGGTATTTCAGTGTTGTACTCCTACACAAGGGTATGCTTGTGGATCTCCTTCCAAAGCTATTTGCACAGTGTGTAACAGCAGAAAAACTGATATGCCTATGTGTTTCTGCCACTGCCAGGCCTCTGGAATACTCAGGTACATAGAGTCAAGGAAAGGTAGGTAAAAGTGAGGTACACCTTCAAAATAATAGAGACAGTAAGTGGCGACTTTGAGAGAACCAGTGCATATGGATTACTACACCTTTTCTGAAGTACAAGCGGTGTCTAACTCTTATTATTGTCATTATTCATTAAGTGTAATACCACACCTTTCTGCCTAACATCAGTACTTTTCAGATGGATTCCGAGGGACACAGCTAACATATGTTTCAAAATCAGAGATATCCCTGAAAAGTAGTAACAGTTGGGATGTATGTCCTCTGCCCTATTCAGATATGCCACTGTCTGTCCTGCTATGATACTGTGTGTGGGTTGTAAAGTGCTGCTGTAACATTATTTCTTGCTAGAATGGCTGTTTCTCTTATCACAGTCATGTAATGCAATTCCACAACAACTGCTGGTAAAGTTCCACAGAACAAGTTTTGTGTTATGGCATTCCTATTTTTCCTTTACATTCACTCATTCTGATGCATGATATATTTATTTCAGCACCAACTTGTATGTCTACTGTGGCTTAGTGGTACTTCATGCAGTCTAGTGTGTCCAAGCTCCAGTGTTCGAGACTAACACAGCTGTTTTATTTTGCTGCAGAGCAGAACAAGGGCCCTGACATACAGAGTGACTAAGGCACTTTTAAGCAGTTGTAAGCAGGCTTGTGCAGGTTTGCGTGAAGCTTAGCAATACCTAGCTAAGCGCACACAAGCGCACACTCACGCAAACATGCTAACTATGCTTAAAAGTGCTTACTCCCGCTAACCTCCGTGCTCATTTCTTTGAAAGCAAAGAAAATGGGGAGATAGGAAAGTGGTGAAAAAGGGGCACGAAGAGGGAAAAACAGTAGGAAAAACAGTTCGAGATGTGCAGGACAGGTGTAGGGAAGGTCCATAGCTGCCCATTTCTTTAACAGCAACAGCTGTGCATATGCAATAAATTTGGAGGGAAATCTGAAACCTTCCACCCCTGAGAGAGGGGGTGAGGACAACAAAGTATGTTGTACTGCCAATTAAATATCAGTTTATGTGTCAAGCGGTCATGTATGCAAAATGGGCAGCTATGTATGGGGCATATTTTTTTTTTGGGTGCAGATTGCCCTTTTTTTCAGGTGAGAGTGGAATGTGGGGTAGGGGAAGTAGGTATATTTGGGGGGGTAGTTTTGGGAGGTAAACAGACAAGACAAACAAGACACATACAGGGGCAGAATATGGCACATGTGGTGGGTGAACACCATTGACGGGGAAGGATGTTTGGAAATCGCAAGCCCATGAGCCCACAGATGGCAACAGTGGAACTGAGATCCCCACCCATGGGCAGTCACCACTGCAACTTCACAGCCCAAAGGGTGGCTGTGCTGAGGGCTGTGTAGGAGGGGCAGGCTCACCCATGAGTCACGCCACTCATGCCTCAAGCTGGCGTAGAGGATCAGTGACTGAACGCTCAATCTCCCTATGCACCACAGCCCGGACCGTTCGGAGGATGATAGGTGGCCCTCCTCTGGCCACACTTGCACGGGGAGATGACCCCCATCCCCTGCAGTGCTTCCACCTGAAGATGGCACAGGACCAATGGAGGAGGAGGTCCTGGGCTGGGCACTGGACCTGCTGGTGCCAGGTGCCATCACCAGCTGAGGTGGGACAAGTGGGTCCGGCCTTCTCATACAGTCTATGTTTAGGAGGATTTAATGACAATATGGGTTGGTAACAGCCAACAGCATTCCAAATTAGTTGTAACAGCATGCAGTAGTATTCCCATTAACCCAACACACCAGCGTTCCAACAGTTGAACAGCAAGCATAGCACATGCATATATAGCACAACAGTGGACATTCTAACAGCATGCAGGATTGATTGGTGGCAACAGGCCACCAAGATTGTGGTATTTGACCAGGGCACATGCATCAGAGTAAATGCAGATATTTATAAACCAATAGGACATATATTCCAACAAATGTTTTGAGATTAGACATACCCATTGAGGTGTGGAATTGCATTGTTTATGCACATACAGTAGGGTGTAAAAAGATACCTCCATTAACAACTTATATATACTTATGGTTTACACTACATTCCTATTGACTGCAGGTATATATCCCTTATATGTATTATTACACTAGGCAATGTCCGTTAAATTGTGAAATGGGTTTTGCTAATTCTTTATATACCTGACCTGTATCTGACATACAAACTGTCCAGGAAGCAGATGCTAATGCTACATATTTATATATTTTATTTAAATTTATATATCTACATATCTGGATGTGTTCAGGTGACATTATCAGTTATATTTTAACAGCCCCCTACATTTCCAGCAGCACACTGACATTTCTGGGGAACACAATAACAAGCTACTCATGTGCCAGATTAACCGGCCATGAACAAACAGTTGAGGACTGTATATATGCTTAACAGCTACTGGCACTCTCTTCATCCACTTTATATGGGCCTACCCAAGTGTGCGTTGACAGTGCTTAATACAACAGTACTATTTCTATAATGCAAGAGTACTACAACATATCGAAGAAAGTGACATGGACACACTCCAGGAATTATACCTTTATTAATTACATTATACACTTTTCTAGAGGCTCTATCATTTATTTGATATATCAGTGCATGCAGATGACTTATTCAAGATGTATTATACCTTTATTAATGGGTTACAACACTCTTTTTCAGGCTGTCTCACTTATTTTATCTAACAGTACATGCGGAGAAATTATTCAAGACTTATTATACCTTTATTAATGGGTTACAACACTCTTTATCAGGCTGTCTCACTTATTTTGTATAAAAGTACATGCAGAGAAGTTATTCAAGACTTATTATACCTTTATTATTGGGCTACAACACTCTTTTTCATGCTCTCTCACTTATTTTATATAACAATACATGCAGAATAATTACTAACCTGCCTGGTGGCGCAGCTTTAGCAGCCTATCTGCATAGGCTTGCTGATTCGCAGCATGGACACCTGCAGCTGTGAGGTAAATGAAGTGATATTGAGACATACACCTATCCAAAATATAGACTACAATACCAATTCTTACATACTTCATTCCATGGCTACCTTCTCAGTAGTGGGGCATTTTCCATCCCACGGGCCTCCAGTATCCACTGGTTCAGTTGGTCCTGCTTTCATCTCTTCAGGTCTGAGTAGTGGTGTCTGACCTGCTCACCACTCCGAGGGATGCCTGTGGCACTGGTGAGATCATGTGCTAGACGGTTCCAGGCTTCCACTTTGTATTCAGTGCCCTGGAACTGGCCCTGCAGGAGTCTGTCATCATGATTATGGACGAGAAGCCAAACCATCACTTTTGCCTCCTCAATGCCCCACCGTTGCGCTCGAAAGCGAGAGCCCTCTCCAACACCAGTCATGCTGCCTGCAGATGGGAGCTACAACCAGTTATGGCAAGTATTTCTGCCTATGGGACTTAAATATGCCTCATTTCCCGCACTTTTTTGTGATTGGCCATTTTTGAAAATCTCAGCTGAAAGCACACCTGCTTAGCACTGGGTAAACTTTCATTAATATGTATGTGTGTGTTGAAAGTGCATGCATATCAAAAGCTGTCATGGCTTAGTGGTTCAGTACTGTGATTATGGTGCAGAGTATCCCGGGTTCGAGGCCTGTCATTGCTTTTTTAATACTGGCCAGACCGGCTAGGAGGTGTGGCTGTGTTTAGCCGACTTTGCTCAACTTTGCCCAGTGTTGCTCTACATTGCTCTACAGTGCTCTACGTTGCTCGACGTTGACTGACGTTGCCCAACATTGCGCTAGTTAGCGTGATGCGCAGCTATGCGCAAACATGTTTTGTTTGCGCTAGTTGTCGCGATGCGCAGCTCCGCTCAAAACCATTGCGCTAGTTAAAGCAGTGCTAAGCTATGAGCAATTATACTTAAATGTGTTTAATACTGGTAAACTTTGCTTAGCAGTGCTTCACATTGCTTAAGATATGTTACTTATACATTCATCAGTATGCATAACCATTTTGCCTTCATATATATATATATATATATATATATATATATATATATATATATAAAATATCGTTCACTACTACATAGGCCATTTCAATACTTTCTAATAGTATTTAAAAGATTAATGTCAGGAATTATTTTTCTATACAGATTTACTACAGAAAATAGAAAGAGAAGTGGTAGGACTTGAACCAGGAAAGCCTCCTCTTTGTGCAAAGGCTCTACCACTACACTATTGCTATTTGGCTTAATTTGCATATAAGTTTCTTATTATCCTCTTCAATCTCTAAACTGCTAACTGTAGCTAAGCAATGGGCAAACCTACGCAAACACGCGCAAATATGGGCAGCTATATCGGGAATAATTAAAAAAAAAGGAAAGTTTTACATTTTAGAATTGTACAGGGGTTTAGAATGTGGGGGAGTGTAGTGTTTGGTATGTACACATTTGAGGGGACTCGCTCATTTCAGTTGACATTTGCAGATTGAGGGACTTGCAGGGGCATGGATTTTTGGACTGCTCGGCAGTCCGACATGCCCCCCACACTCGTGCACGCTCCGTGTTAGCCTTAGAGTTGAGTCAGCACGCCCTCATGAATATGCATGGTGCGCTGATGTCTTCCTCTTAGGCTGCAGTTTCCGTGTAAGACTTATTTAGTCTTACACGGAGGATTAGTGATTCCCGGCCTGAGGTTTTATCTGAAATGTATTTAGGTTGTAGAAGTATTAATGTTTTGAATTTGTTTTTCACTATTAAAATACATTTATGTCTCTCTTCTTTAAAAGTCTGGAACTTAGAAAATAGTTTGGATTTTTGGTAGGATTTCCTTGCTGTCTTTTGTGCTACATGGCTGAGTAAATTCTAGGAGGGCTTCATTTATATGAGATGGTATGTACTGCCTTTGTGCACAGAGATGGTAGCATGTCCATTATTTTAATAAGGTAGAAATAAAGTAGCTAAGAGTACTGGCACGGAGCAGCAGTGTTAGCTATGTGGACCACTTAGTGTTTTTAAGAAAAATGTTATAAGTTTGGTAGTTAAACTCCTTGCTGTTTATAGTAATTGTCAGTGTGATTCTAGGTTTGGCTACTTTTCTTAATTTACAATTTGTAAACATGGGTAGGCTTTCTCATAGAACAACCACTTAGAGGTCCCAGCTCATACAGTAGTTTGAGAGATGGGGGAAACACCCAGTCATTAATAGCTTAAATGTTCTAGGTCCAAAGAGCTTAGTTGTTTCCTTTATTAGTATAATATAAACAAAGTGGGTGAGTTTAGGTTATTGTTATCATCCTAGTTAGTGCTGGCATCATCATAAAAGTTTTATGTCTGATGCGATATCAGATGATAATTGAATTTGGGATCCAAGCTGACGAAATTAAGTCCATTGTGAGAAAAAATTGGAACATTTTAAAACCAGAGCATGAATTACTGCAGCTCCTAGGATCTGAATGGTGCTTCATTTTTAAGAGTGGGTTAAACCTTAAAGGATGTTTTGTCAGAAATGGATTAAATTATGAAAATAAGAAACAAAATATAGTGACTAAAAAGTGTGGATGTTGTGCCAATTCTGAACTGTTTGTAAGTTTCTTGGAGGCCAGTGCTTGCTTGGACTAAAGGGAAGTCTCTGTGTTCACCAGTGGCAGTGGTTAACACTGAACAGCCTGCCTGTCCCTGTAGGAGTGGTTACTGCCTAGAAGCTGTAGTTTTATTGGCCATTTTGGGTCAATTCTAAACTCCTTGATCTCTATCTCTTAAAACCCTGCAACCCTCTTTTAGCTCGGTCTTGCACACAGAGCAGCATCGGGCAGAGCCGCTTAAACTATTCCCGGCTCCACAAAGTCTACTCTTCACATTTTCCCTTAGAACTGCTCTAAATCTCAAATTAAGCACTCTATTCTCATTCTAAAGCCCTGCACTTGCTCGTATAAGTAATCTCATAGGTAAACACAAACTAAAGCACTACATCCTCTTATACTCATTCAAAGCACTTGCTCCCTATTGGTTCTTTCTGATCAGTCAATAAGTAGTTCCCTATATTATTCAGGCATGTCCAAAGGTCAGTTTCGAGTTTACTCTCCAGTCCAGCTGGTGAATCTGGGAATCTTGAGGCAATGTTACAACTGCCTTATGTATACAGACCACCCTCTCCTCCTCCCAATAAGCTCAAATATATGTGAGAGATGCAATTATATAGCCAAACTGGAAGCTAAGCTCTCTCAACCCAGTACTGGCACAGCCTGTCAGAAGGAGAAGGTAACCACACACACACACCACAAATCCAGTCTCACATAGACCTATTGCATCAGCAAACCAAGCACATGAACACACAAAAACATACTCGGAGGCTCTAAATAAAAATCTGCCTAAGCAGTAGAGACTTCCAAAGCAGACATCCAAGCAACACCTACCACGAAACAATATCCACGTAGCACATAGCTCACAAAGTCAGTGTGCCACACAGTCACAGCCCTTAAGGCTAAACAACACACCTAATACACTTGTAATAGGTGACTCTATTGTCAGACACACTGACGCCCCACTCACCAGGCTGAACAAGGAGAAGGTCACTGTAAGCTGCCTGTCGGGTGCCAGGATCTGCCACATAACACAAGCACTCGGGTCACTCCAAAGCAAGTACAAGTATGACTCCATCATTGTCCATGCTGGTTTGAATGACCTGAGACATACCTCCCTGGACTACATGAAAAAAGACGTACAGGAGCTCCTTGTAGCCCAGGCCGGTATGACCCTGACCTTGAGCAGCATGTTACCCTCACCAAGAATGATGCCACAGTATAAAGACAAAATGATCAATTTTAACAATTGGCTAAAGTATTGGTGTCATTCAAAGGGGATCCAGTGTCTGTCAGCCTGGGATGACATGCCACGTTGCTTTGCTAGGGACGGCTTGCACCTGTCACCCCTGGGTTTTCGAATACTGGCTAAGGCTCTTGCCTCCCCCATAGTGCCTTTTTTAGGCAAGACTCAAAAGACAAAACCACCCCCATAGACAACACAAAGAAAAAAAAAACTAAGGGTAATGCTACTCAATGCCAGAAGTCTAAACCTCAAGATGCATGCAATCGAGACTCTCCTCAGTATGGAGAATATCAATATTTGTGCAGTAACAGAAACCTGGTTCAAGGCTCCCGAGAGCACCCCAGCACTACCAAGCTATACTTCATACCATGCTTTCCGGCCCCAAAACTCAGACCGAACCACAAAAGGAGGGGGAGTATCCATATTTATCAAAGATACCCACACCTCCAGGCTAGTGGCACTGCACGAAGCTTCGGAGACCATCCATGTGCAACTAACAGTAGGCAAAACTGCCTTTCAGTTTGTAGCCTGCTACAGACCACCCTCCCAAACACAGGACCCTCACTTGGCTTTCCTGAGAACACTGGAGAATATGAAGGTCTCTCCAAACACTATTATATTGGGTGACTTCAACTACCCAAACATCAATTGGGAAAACTACTCAAGCCCAAACACCCTCGCCCAATGGTTCCTAGAATTTATAAACTCAAATGCTATGGAACAACTGGTCACCACTCCCACAAGAGGGGAAAACATACTGGATCTGGTCATCACCAACATGGGGTCTCTATGTTCCACACCAGACATATACCCCTCATTGGTAAGATCAGACCATAAACAAATCTCACTGGACATCCATATTCCGTCCCCACCCCTAGCCAAGGAAACCACGGTGAAGAACTTCTCAAAAGCAAACTTCACACTTCTCAAAACTGAGATGAATTCTTCAAAGCCCCCGGGCCAGTGGACAATACAGCCCAAAATGCAGAATCCTTTAGAAAAGCATTCTATGGACACCTACAGGAATGCATGGAGCATGCTATCCCAAATAAAACCAATACTCACTCCTCCAAAGGCAGGAGACCTGTCTCGTGGACCCCGGTCATAAATAAGTTATACAACAGAAAAAGAAAGCTACTACATGACAGAGTAAAATCCCAAAAAGGGAAGGCGTCACTGATCAGTACTAGCAAGAAACTACGATCCCTCATAAAATCTTCTAAGGCCAGCTTTGAAAGAAAAATTGCACAAGACACTAAAGAAAATCACAAGGCCTTCTTTAGTTATGTCAGAAACCTGGGAGGCAACTCCCAGATATCCTCTGAGTTAGTGCAAAATGACAAAAAATTCACTGAACCCACACACATTGCCAACATCCTGGCAGAAAGGTTCAGTGCAAACTCCCCCCCCCCAAAAGAGCAAATGTCTATCCCAACAGAATGTAGCCTTCCTGAGATCACAGATGCACAGGTGAGAGCTGCCCTCTCCAAAGCTAAAAACACAGCATTAATGGGACCAGACGGTGTCCCGGGCTGCGTCTTACACGAGCTCCAAGAAGAACTAAACCCTCATATAAAGTCACTGTTCAATCTCAGCCTTACTACAGGATATGTTCCCAAGGAATGGCGTACAGCAACAGTGATCCCACTCCACAAAGGTGGTGCCACAACAGACCCCAGAAACTATTGCCCTATAAGCCTGACTAGCCTTGTCTGCAAATATATGGAATGTATCATCATGGAAATCATAAACAAAGACATTGGGAACCTTCAGACACTGGATCCTACCCAATTTGGCTTCGTTAAGGGCAGATCTTATATATAAAAGTCCGGGGTATGTGTGGGGTATCCCACACAGATAGTGTGCAGGGGATCATGCCCCCTGCAAAAACAATATTGTTGAGCTGTTTGTTGAAGGTGGTCTTTGAGTATGGTTTTCATTTTTTTTCTGTTCAACAAAATTATCCTCGATGACTGGATATGAAATAAAATTCCCTCCAACATACATCTTCCAACTATTAGCAGGGAGAAGATGCTGGCAACAGTAGCTAAAGCCAAGAACACTGCCTCTGTGAGTCTCAGCAACATACCTGGTTGCCTTCTGAACAGTCTAAAACATGACCTATCAGGACCATTTTAGGCACTCTTCAACTACAGTTTCAAAACAAGCTACAAGCTAAGTGAATAGAGGACTGCAACAGTCATTCCCCTCCACAAGTGCAGACCATCAACCAACTCAGGGGACCACAGATGGATCAGTCTAACAAGCCTAATATTGAAAGCCATGGAACAAATTATCATGGAAATGATAAATAAGGATATTGCCAACCTACAGACACAGGACCTATCCCAGTTTGTCTTTGTTAAAGGAAGTTCATGCTTACTTAACTTGGTAGACTTTTTTGAGCAAATCACCTGGGCAATGTATGAGGGTATAGCTTGACCTGGTCAATGTATGCAGTACAATACCCCAGGCATTGTTAAAAAGCTGTCTGAGCTAGGCATAAATCTCTGCATAACTTACAGTATTACAGGCTAGCTCACAAACAGGACCCAGGAAATCAGGATCAACGAGATCACCTCCACCATGAGATCAGCCACCAGTGGAGTACCCCAGGGTTCCGTGCCAGGCCTGGTCCTGTTTGGCATCTACTTCTCAGAAGTCAAGGCTAACATTCAGTGCCTCTGGTTCACCAAGTGTGTAGATAACTGTAAACTGTGAGAGATTATAGATTCTCCCAAGACACCAATATTTTGCAAGAGGGTTTAACACAGCCAAATGACTTATGCCAAAGCCATGGCTTAAAACTCAGTGCCAAAAAATACATTATAATGCCCTTTGGGAAACTAACAACTCAAGTCAATTACTCCATCAATAAAACACCCTTAAGGGTCAACCCAGTAGGAAGGGATCTGGGAATATACACATACAACAGTCTGGTCTTTGTCCAACACATAGCTAAGATCTCAAGAAAATCATTCTATGTTGCCCAGCTTATGGGCAAGGGCATGACATCCTGGTCAAAAGAAGTCATAGTACCATTCTAGTTGGCCTTTATCAGACCTATCTTTGAATGCAATGCCTCCTTTGACATGCACATAACCAGACACTTGCAAAAGTTGGAATGCCCACAAAGGTTTATCATCAGGGGAATTCAGGGCATGAATAACCTGTCTCCTAAAGGCTGCTGACAGAAATATTTGCCTGGCTTACAGGGCTTACACAAACGCAGCAAACACAGGCACCCACACGTACGGATGTGCATGGACAAAACCAAAAGCAGTCAATGAAAAAACAAAAGGTCCAGCACAAATAGGGTGAAGACTCAAATATTTTTTATTTGGTAGCTCAAAAAACCAAACAGCATGTTGTTTGTTTTTTGAGCTACCAAATAAAAATTATTTGAGTCTTCACCCTATTTGTGCTGGACCTTTTTGTTTTTTCTTTCACAGACGCAGCCCTGATGGATGTGTTGCACATGCACAAAACAAACAGTAGCAGAAACACTAGGTCCAGGGTTCTGAACTTCACTTGTGACATAAACAGAAGGTGCAGGAGAGACAGATATATGTTCCAAAGAATCCCAGTGCTGTGGAATAGGCTCCACATCCATGTGAAACAGAGTTCATCACTGACCTTATTCGAATGAAACCTTGACAACTGGATGGGAAATCATAAATTTACTCAAGGTTTGGCTCCCCCCATATTCCTTATGGACAGAAGCTGTCAATAAGAAACTTATTATCCTAACACCCCTAAAATCTCTCTACAAATCACATAGTTACCTCCATACCAACATGCCCTCCTCATATAGACACCCATGATACTTAGGAACCAAATGGTTTGGGGTGCGGGGCTAGGCTTGTAAAGGCCCTAGTGATCATTAGCCTATTATACAGTAACAATCTATGAACCTACAACTCTACAGTTTAGTTTAAACAAATGCAACATAGCATATTTTGGCAAAACAAGTATTAAGAAACCATTTTATTTTTGCAGTCACTGGAGCTAACTGAAGTATATCTAGTATCATAATGTCATCTAATTGTTCATTTAGTAAACATGCAGAAGTAATATGGGGTAAGGCCATGAAACACATAGAGTATATGCTAAAAAAATCTCATTACTAGGGATGAAAACTGTCTATAGTCAATTTATTTAAGACTTATATTTGACTAGCTCTGGAATATAACAATAGTTTTCTATTAACATTGTCAGAGAGCTAAGGAGCCTTGAAATGGTCCAAAGAAAATTCGCAAACAAAAATTCAGTCTCTAAGAGAACTTAATTACAGTACATATATCAGAGGGAACCTGATCTTAGCATTCAGTATATATCATGATGCAATATTACAGGCAACTTTTGATTTGAATCTATGTAATAATATATTAACCCACCAACACAATATCTTACATTTATATTTGCAATTACATAACCAAATGCAGAAGCTCATTTCTAACTCAGAGAATGTTTACGTTTCGGTACAAATTGCCTGTCACGTTAAGAAGATCTGAAAGCTTGACTGTTTTAAAAACACCTTAGATATATTAGTGAATTAACATATGACCACAGTCAGAAGGAATCAGTGTTCCTAGATGGCTTTATGGCCTGAATACTGTAAAGTTATAAAGATTATGAATGTTTCTTTTGTTCTGAGTTGTATTTTTGTTACTGTAAGGGCATAAATGTGGAACACTGTTTAATCTGTAGTGAAACTAGAGGTCTGTTTTTTGAATAGTTTGTCTTACTTAACAATGAAGAATTTGGATATATTCTGAAAGAAGAAGAGATTCTTAAACTCCGTTAGCTGTGTTAAGCATTGTGGGCATGTAAAATTGCTGTTGGCTGACTGTTTTATAAATGGAGTGATACCAAACAGGTTTTGTGAGGTAAAGCAGAGCTGCTACAAGAAATGTAAAGGCTATTTGTTGAAGGAATTCTGCAGGCTGAAGTAAACCATGACTTCATGGCAGAAAATTTACTATTTATTTACTAAATAATTAAGTCGATTTTTTACTTTGCTTACTTAAGCGAGTTGTCCTAGTTCCAAAATGCAGGGGCCACATTCCTGAGCTGTCAGGTGATTTTGGTGAGTTGGCAGACCTCAGGATAACTACTTTCAATACAGGAGATTAGTTATCTTTGTAGGATAATAAGCACTTACTATGTCAGTTTCCTAATGTAATTAATGGACATATCTACATTCATCATGTCACTCTGATTAAACCAGGAGTATATTTCAATGTAGCTACAAGACTACTTGTGTAGGGTATAGGCAGCTGGGAAAATAGAAAGATTATTTGAAAAGCATAAGTCTGGCTTAGGAATAGCTATTGACTATAGGAATTAAGTTTTATACTTATTAAAGGTTCATAGTTTCATAGGTTGGTACTAGGCTATCATCCCTAGGGCCTATGCAAGCATAGCAGTAACAAATCTCTGGCTATTTCTTCCCACAGTATTTACTTCCCTGGACCCCTGTCTAGCAGGATGGCTGACGTGATCCCCGGGGTGAATTTCCTATCTCCCATCCAATCATTAAGGTTCCTTTTGAAGAGGGCCAAAGAGGCGCTCTGCTCAACATGTATGGGTAGTCTATTCCAGAGTCTGGGGAGTCTCTGGGTCAGGAACCTATCCCTCCAGCATGTTTTGTTTATTGTGATGACAAGGTTTAGATCCCTGGAGCGTGTGTCTCTGAGGGATTGTGATTTCTTTAAGTGTAGCATGTCCAACAGCTCTGGGTTTGACATGGCCTTGTATGTTAAGCAGAGATCGCCTCTGAGTAGACGATATGCGACAGAGTATAGGTGGAGTTTTTTTTAGATGGTCAGCATAGGGAATCTGCTTTAGGCCTGTGATTCTTTTAGTGAGGTATTTCTATGGCCTTTCCAGTTGTTCCAGATGTCTTGAGAGGAACATACCAAATGGGGCATTGTATTCTATAATGGGTTTAATAAGGGATGAGTACAGTGGGACAATGACCTCCTTTTTTCTGGATGAAAAGCCCTTAGTAATGAGGTGTGCCACATAGAAGGATTTCCTGACTGCTGTGGCGATGTGGTTATTGAAGGTGAGACCACTGTCCACCTGTGTCCCTAAGTCTCTTATCACACTTTCAGTGTTTAGTGTACTGCCATCTATGTGGTAATTCATGGGTACATGTTTTTTCCCAAAGGGGATAAGTATACATTTCTTGGGATTGAGCTTGAGCACATGGCTCTGGCACCAAGCATCTGTTTCTGTAAGGCCCTTTTGTAGAATATCCACATCATTTGGGGATTCAATAATGGCTCCCAATTTGCAGTCATCTGCGAACATTGTTAGCCAGAGTCCCTTAGTGTTGGCCTGTACTTCAGAGAAATAGATGCCAAACAAGAGCGGTCCCAGGACTGAACCCTGATGTACTCCACTTGTCACTTGTCTGGACCTGGAATTGGAGTTGGCTACTTTTACAGTCTAGGTTCTGTCAGTAAGCCATTTGGCAACCCATCGAGTGACATAGGGATTAATGTCCAGCTTAGTAAGTGTATCTATGATTCCAGAGTGGGGGTTGGTGTAGAAGGCCTTGGCGAGGTCCAGATAGGCTATGTGGACCACCTTACCCCTGTCCATGGCTCTGGAGACTGATTTGAATAAGTCAATCAGGTTCAGGAGACAAGATCGTCCCTTCATGAACCCAAACTGTGTGGGGTCCAGTGTTTGAAGGTTGCTAATGTCTTTGTTTATAAGTTCCATGATAATATGTTCCATGGCCTTGCAGATCAGGCTCATCAGACTGATGGGGCGGTAGTTCCCAGAATCCAAGGTGGATCCCCCCTTGTGGAGTGGGATAA
Organism: Protopterus annectens; assembly: GCF_019279795.1. Lineage (NCBI taxonomy): Eukaryota > Metazoa > Chordata > Ceratodontiformes > Protopteridae > Protopterus > Protopterus annectens. The sequence goes on along the minus strand of NC_056727.1, from coordinate 516,862,069 downwards.
CTGTAGCTGTGCACCACTCAGTGGGCACGAAGCCTGAGGTGAGGCTATGATTAAACATGATGCTTAGGTGAGGTGCCAGTTCATTTTGTAGTTCATGTAGTACACAGCCTGGGATGTTATCTGGTCCCATGAATGCTGTATTCTTAGCTTTGGAGAGTGCATTTTTTACCTGTGTGGCCGTTATTACTGGAATTTGGCAATCTTTCAGTATTGAGATGGGCACTTTAAGTGGTGAGAGGGGGGTGAAGTTTGCACTGAATCGATCTGCCAGGATATTGGCAATATCCTTGGGATCAGTATGTTTACTGCCATTCTGTTGTAGCTCAGAGCAGATCTGAGCATTGCTATTTAGATTCTTCACATAGCTATAGAATGCCTTGTGGTTGTCTTTGGAATCTTTGGCAGTTTTATTTTCGTAACTAGCTTTGGGGGATTTTATGAAGGATCTCAGCTTCTTACTGAGGCTGGTAAGGGAGTTTTTTGCATCCTGGGATTTTCCTCTTTTCTGCAACAGTTTCTTCATTTTTGTTGTAAAGTTTGTTTATGGCAAGGGACCACCAAATTGGCTTCCTTTTTTTGGAGGAGAGCATCTTGGTTCTATTGGGGATGGCACAATTTATGCACAAGTGGATGTGCTCGTACAGTGCTTTATTGTAGAATTAAGCAGTAGACCTTTCAGTTCCCATCTGCATGGGTGTCATGCTGTTTGTCACTTCTGACTTGAGTAGCATGAAGTTGGCTTTGGAGAAGTTTTTTTTATGGAGATTTCCTTACTTGGGGGGTGGGGGTGGGATGTGGATGTCAAGGATGATTAGCTTATGATCAGACTTGTCCAACGAGGGGGTGACCATAGGTGTGGAGCATTGATTTCCCATGTTGGTAATGACCAGGTCTAGGATATTGGAGCTCCTGGTGGCACTAAGGATTAGTTGATCCAGGGCATTGGAATTTATGAATTCCAATAACCATTGGGCAAAGGTGTTGGTACATGAGTAGTTTTCCCAGTTAATGGCTGGGTAGTTGAAATCACCCAATATTAGGGTGTTTGGTTGTATCTTAATATTTTCCAGTATGTTTAGAAAGGTGTAGTGAGAATCTTGGGGCATGGTGGGGGATCTGTAGCAAGCTACAATTTGGATTTCAGTCTTACCTAGTGTTAGTTGCACCTGGAGAATTTCAGACACATTGTGTTGGGCAACTAGCCTGGAGTTGTGAATATCCTTGGTGAATATGGACACTCCTCCACCTTTAGTGTTTCGGTCCTGGTTTGGTGGCTGAAAAGTGTGGTAAGAGTTGTAGCCTGGTATTCCAGGGGTGCTCTCTGGAGCCTTGAACCAGGTCTCAGTTATTGCACAGATATTGATGTTCTCCATTTTTAGGAGTGCCACAAGAGAGTGCATTTTGAGGTTTAGACTTCTAGCACTGAGTAGCATTACCTTCAGATTTTGCATGCTTGTACCTGTTACGGTGGTGGTTTTGTCCTTTGAACTTTGCCTAAAAAAGGCACTATACTGGTGGCAAGAGCCTTAGCCAGTAACCTGAATCCCAGGGCCGACAGGTGCAGACCATCTCTGGCAAAGCATCATGGTCTGTCAATCATGTCGTCCCAGGCAGACAGATACTGGATCCCCTTTGAATGACACCAGAAGCTTAGCCAATTGTTGAAGTCAATCATTTTGTCCTTATACTGTGGTAACATTCTGGGCAAAGGCAGGATGCTACTCAGGGCTAGGGTCATACCTGCCTGGGCCACATGATCCAAGAGCTCTTCCATGTCTCTTTTCATGTAGTTCAAGGAGGTATGTCTCAAGTCATTCACTCCAACATGGACAATGACAGAGTCATATTTGTACTTGCTGTGGAGTGACTTGAGTGCATGCATTATGTGGCGGATCCTGGCACCCGACATGCAGCTGACTGTAATTTTCCCCTTGTTCAGCATGGTGAGTGGGACATCAGTGTGCCTGATTATAGAGTCACCTATGACTAAGGTGTTGGGTACATTGTTTTGCCTTAGGGGCTGTTGTTGGGTGGCACACTGGTGTTGTGAGCTATATGACACTTTGGTTGTGATTGGTGTTTGTTTGCATTTCAGCTTTGGAGGTCCTTGTTGCTTGGGCAGGTTACTGTTAATGGCCTCCACATATGTGGGTTTAGTGTTGCTATGTGTGGGTGTTGGTGGTGTGGGTTTAGAAGGGTTATGTGTTGCTTGAGGTATAGTGTGGGTGTTAACCTTCTCCTCTTGACTGTCTAGCACTATCTTGGGTGGAGAGAGCTTTGCTTCCAGTTTGGCTATGTAAGTGCATCTCTTGCAGGTTGTAGTGTTGGGTGGTAGGAGGAGATGGTTGTCTGTGTACATGAGGCAATTTCTGCATTGCCCCAGTATGCCCAGATTCACCAGGGGGACAGTGGTAAAGTGAGCAGAGTTCATTATACATGCATTTTGTGTCTATTCTTCAATTGCAAACTGAATTTCAGAACATGTAATCTTAGATCCCCAAGTTCCCAGAACACAGCGTTTCTTTAAAAATTGTTTATAAGCAACATCTACCAAGTTCCATCAGATTTCAAATATCAGTTGTAGCCAATCCTGTTAATATTCAGAAGGAAGAAGCACCATAGTTTCATAATGGAAACATTTGTAAAATATTTAAAATGGTGCTATCATCTAAAGGATCAGTGTAATTGAACTACAGACCTATAATCTATGGGTTTAATAAAAACAGTCTATAACAAATACCCAATTTTGATTACTAGAATAAAATGTGTACAGATAAATTAATGCAATGCAATGTACAATGTATCCAGAAACAATCAGACATATAACCATATCAGTTGGAAATGGTTCTGCTCACCAGACAAGTCATGAATTTGTATAATGCATGTACAAGGTTACAAAGCAGGATCACATCAAACATTGAAAACTAGAATCTAGCATATGATCCAGTTTTAAATTGGCTCACTCTTCATTAATTTAATCACAACGTGGAATTACTGCCGTTATTTCTTTTTCTGTATTAATTGAGACACCTAACTACTAAAAAAGACATACTGACTTTAAATTCTTCTACCACGTATTTGTGTGACACTGACTGACAGCTCTTCATGGGCCATTAGCATGTACCCGTTGCAGGATACATGTGTTTAAGCAGCAAAGTAAGCACTCCACTGCAGCTCTACATTAATTATAAATTAATGTTAGGACAGTGAATGTCATTTCTTATGAAAAGTACATCAGTCAAAATCATATAAACTAAAGCAAACACCTTTAAAAACCACAGCATAACACAGGTGCAGGAATCTCTACAACCAAGAAAGGCTACTGTGATTTGTCTCCCCTGAATTTGGATATAAGATGAAGCAATCACCCTTGTCATTTACCAAAACAAAGTCCATGATGAATGTATATCCTTTTCAAGTCATTAATAAATAAAATATTAGAAATTGCATACCACAGTAACAAAAAATCATGCAACAATATGCAAAAATAAAGCAATGTTATCATGGTAAGCAAATTTGATAGCTTGTGATTATAAGCAATGGAACCATACCGTAAATCATAGAACAAAACAATAAATAAAAATAATCAAAAACCTTACTTCAAACTTATTACTACTTACAAAAAACAATAAAATGTTAACAGGACTAAATTATTTTTCCAACTAATGTCAAACTCTTCATATAGGATATAATGCAATAATTATCAAAACATTGATGAAGTTGAAGACGAAAACGTCCTTGTGTGCGTTATATTGTTTGCTGTGCATCTTTGATTAAAGTGTTTTGCAACGTACTCTATGGATTGGATTCATTTGCGCTTGGTGGACTGTGGTGGTTGTTTTTGATCAAAACAATAACAAAAATAAACCACATCAAAACTTTCATCCATTTTATAAGTGCATTAAGGCACTTGATGGTACTAACTGTTTTGAGGTAACTGTATACATAGGTAGATAAGAATGCTTTGCCTTCTGCGTTCTCCCTTATGCACCAAGGTATGCACATATCGCACAGCTAGCATCATCTTGCGCCTTAATCCTTACTTATCAGCACTGTCATGACTTCTAACTTTAAACTGATAAATGTAATTGCAAATAGTCCCATCACCATCATCAACCCCCCCATCCCATTTTCTACAAGGGGTTGGGGTGTCTTGTTAACTGTCACCATCTCTATCGATTCATTGCTGCACTCCTGCCTTCATCATCACTCATGCCTGACTGTTGCAGATCATCTCTCACACAATTTATCCACCTCTTTGTTGGATACCCTCGTTTCCACTTGCCTTATTAAACAACTTGTCTTCTGCTTTTCTACGCACATGCCCTAACCACTTTAATCTGTTCTATTTGATCTTTTCTAAAATGGAGCTACTTTGACTTCTGCTCTTATGTCTCATTTGTTCATCTGTCCCACAGTGTGCATCCTACCACCCATCTCAGGCACTTCATTTTCATCAGCTGCTCTGCCTTTACTGCCCAGGTTTCAGTTTCATACTGGTCTTACCCCAGTTTCATACACCTTACTTTTCAGCTTCTTTGGCATTCTTCTGGCATATATTACACTTGAAACTCTGGGCCAGTTGGCTACAGCCCCTCTGATTCTAGCTTTGATCTCCTCATGCAGACCTCCCTTCTCCTCAACACCCCTCCCAGATACTTGAAACTGTTAACTTATTCCATTGTCTTCCCTTCTATCTCATTTCTCAGCTTCTTATGATTTCCTCCATTTGCTGCCCTTACCCGTGTCTTCTCTGTACTCAATTTCATCCCATGTGCCTTCAGTTTTTGAATTCCATTACCCTATCCTTTGCTGAAGTTCTTGCTCAAAGTCTGCCTGTAATGACACCTTGTCTGCAAACAACAACTTTGTTGATCTGTCCCCTCCAACTTGTTTGCTAACATAGTCCATCACCAGTATGAACAGTAGTGGGTTCAGAGCTGAAACCTAATGCATACCCACTCCCATTGGGAACCTCTCTGTGAGACTGAACACTGTTCATAGTTGGATAATTGAGTCTTTGTATGTAGCCTGCTCTAATTCTAACAATGTTTCTGGGACTTTGAACCACCACAGGACTGGCCAAAGCAGCTTTCTTGGGACCTTGTCAAATGCTTTCTCCAAGTCTATGGATGCCCAGTTGGACTCTTTCCTTATCTCTAGCTTCCTCTCAACTATGCGTCTCATTCCAAACATTGGCTCAGTTGTGCTCCATCCTGATCAGAATCCAAACTGCTCATGTCCCATTACTTTCTACTACTCTGCATATCCATTTATCAATCACCCTCTCCAGAACTTTCATGCAATGGGACAGGAGTTTAATATCTCTGTACTGCCCACAGTTGTGGATGTCCCCTTTGTTCTTGCACACTGGCATGAGTATGCTTATTCTATAATCATCTAGGATATACCTTTCTCTCCACACTGCTGTGAATAATGAGTACCCTCAGGAACCATTTTTCCCCTACATCACCCAACATCTTGATCATATCTGCTGTGACCTCATCTCAGCCTGCAGCTTTCCCTGAGTTTATTTTCCTTAGTGTTAATCTTACTTCATCTATGGTGGGGTGCTCTTCTGCTTTCATTGTAGGCTGTGTCTGGGCCAGTACAGCTTCTGTGGGGGTTTCTTCATTCAGAGGCTGCTGGAAGTAGTACTCCTTCTATCTGCCTTTGACACCCTGTGGGCTGGTGAGCAGGTTGTTGTTGGCATCCCCTATGAAGAGTGTCTGACTATCTTCTTTATTTTTCTGTCTTTACCTTGCAACCTGAAATGTGCTACCTACAGAGTCAATTTCTAGAAGTTGGTAGAGTGCCTCTGATGCCTTGTTCTTTACTACTGCAACTTCTTTCTTATGCTCTTTGTTAGCCAATCAGTATTCCTTCCTAGCCTGGTCCATCTTTTGTATCTCCCACATTTTCCTGCACTTCTTCTTTCTTTTGAAGACTTCCTGGACCTCTACATTCCACCACTAGCTTTCCTTATGTGCCTTATTTCCATGCCTGGTTCAGTTACATATCTGTTCTGTAGTCCTCACACATGTAATTTTGAGGCATTGCCATTCTTTTTCATCTCCACCTATATTATCCTCCTCTTTTGGGGGTATTGCGCTGAGTAATTCCTTGAACTGGTGTGCTTTCTCTCTAGTCAACTTCCAGGTCTTCAGCCTGGTCTCTGTTGACCTTAAAGACTTCTCTGACCACTGCTTGCAGAAAATGGTTTTGGCAACCAGTGGTTTATGCTGTGGGCTGAAAGTGGAATGACTTTGCAATCATTGATTCTACCCCAATGCCCTTTCTTTACTAAGAGGAAGTCTACCTGAGTTGCATGTTGACCACTTCTTTATGGGATCTTACTGTTTCTTACTCTTTCTGAAGTATGTGTTGGCTACTATCAAGCCAGTTGCCAAGCAAAAGGCTAGAATGGCCTCTCCTTCTTTATTCCTCTTTTATGTGCCCCAGGCATCCTGTTCTGTCTGTTGTGATATGTGCATTCAAAATTCACCCACTATAAACACCACTTTTTGTTGTCCTGCTTTATGTAATAGGTTATGCAATGGCTGTATGAATGTACTCTTCTCTTCACTATCACAGTCCTGCTGTGGAGCATAGGCTGAGATTATGAATGCTGCCCTATCATTGCCACAAGTCTGTCACTAATTCTGATGACATCTCTCACTGCCTTCTGAAGCCCCTCACTCACCATTAGTGATGATAGGAGGTACTGCCAGTCATGCTAGGAAAAGTAGGACAGTGGATGTGTAACGTATGCCAGGACAGCTTGTTGAAATTTTGTAAAGAATTATATGTCATTTGTGTATCAAACTGATTTGTACATATGCTTGTGTTTAAAAATGTACTTGTAAAGTTGCTTGTGTTAAATTGCTTCAACAGTGGTTCCTGCTGGACAGAAAAGAAATGTACATGCATTACTGTAACTGTTTAAATGCATTCACTGTGACAGCATATACTGGAAGAGAGGAGGTTCATCCACCTGACTTTGAAAAATATTCTTGAAATTAAATTACTTTATGGGTTAAGCCATAAAGATATTATGCTACAATTTTGAATGAGGTAGCAACACAATGTCTGTCCTAGCAAATCATTTGTAGCTCCTTTAGGAAGAGTGGAATGGTTTTATGGTTTTATGGCTACCAAATGCTCCAACAGATCTTAGAAAAGCTCCAGATATGTATGGTAGCACATAGGTGCTAAACCCGAGCAGCTTCTAGTGTTGGTAATAGTGTGGGAACCAGAAATCAGATAAGCAGATGTATGTGATGTCATTCTGTTCAAAACTGGTGTTTTAATATTAGAGGAGACTGAAGATCAGGGGCAGTCTGTACTTGGAAACTGGACTAGAAAGACCCTCAACCATATCATCTTGTCTTGTGGTAGTAAGTAACTTAACTAGGGAACAGCAATGATTTTAGTCAGTCATGACTAGATAGTGAGATTAGCTAAATACTGTATTTCTATATATGTGTGAAACGTTTAGTCAGTGTTATTTTTTAATATTTCCTGTGACTGAAACTCTGGTGTTTACTGTAAATAGATATTTTGCATTTTTTATGTTCTTTTATTATTTATACAGTGGCATTGACAAAAAGACAGGCGTTAGAGCTGGATGTGGCAGAATTAAAGATGCTAAGATTTGCACTGGATGTGACGAGGGTGGACAGGATTAGGAATAAGTATATTAGAGGGTCAGCCCAGGTTGGAAGTATTGGAGACAAAGCCAGAGAGGCAAGATTATGTTGGTTTGTACATGTGCTGAGGAGGGATGCTGAGTATATTGGGAAAAAGATGCTAAGGATGAAGCTACCAGGTAACAGGAAAAGAGGAAGGCCTAAGATAAGGTTTATGGATGTGATGAGAGAGGACATGCAGGTGGTTGGTGTGACAAAGCAAGATGCAGAGGACAGGAAGAAATGGAAACAGATGATTTGCTGTGGTGACCCCTAACAGGAACAGCTGAAAGAAGATGATGATGATTAAATATATTTAAACTTTCATGTTAAAACAACCAAAGGAAGCAACAGGCCACAGCTATAGAAAAATAAAAGCAATTTATTCCACACAAGACAAAGGTGAGCACTTTCATGGACTAAGCCACTTCATCAGATGGCCTGTTGCTTTCTTTGGTTGTTTTCACATGATATTTGACTGTTTTCTGGGAGCACGGCTTACCATTACCACTTATTTTTTGCTTTTCTATATTTAAACTTTACATTGTGGCTAGTCCTTTTAGAAAGAATATTTAAGTTTTGAGAGTATTTGCATATATTTGTTTGGTGATAACTCTGGCCACTCCTGAAAGCTTTGCTGTTTGGTGAACATTACCATTTGTATTAATATTAATTTCACTCAGTATAATTGGATACCCTTTTAAGAACTGTATAGTAACTGACTGGTGGCAGTGAATCTAACTTATAGTCTGGGCAAAGTTGATAGAGCAGGTAATCTGTGCAAGTCTTTCCCAGGGGTGTGTGTGAAAATTAAATCTCAGAGAGTGTGTGTGTCAACTACTTGTAGCACGGACATGAAGCACTGGTTTTACAGAGACGGTGCTGGAGGACTTGTCTCAGAGAATCAGCTGAGGCATAGGTCAGGTCTTCACACCAGCAAATGCCCATTGGGGCATTAGTCAACATGATGGAATCAACTAAAGCCATATTTTCACCTTTGAGTAGCTAGCCCTGCCATGGCATGCAGTCTGTAATCCCCTATCTTGAGGATACTGTACAACACAGTAGATGCCCAAACCAGTTGCAACCCTTCTCCCTATAGGGCACCATGTAGAATCTAAGAGGTTGAGATGGAAACACTCTGCATGTTTTCCAGAGGTGGGAAGAACCCACAGAGACACAGGCAAACATGCAAACTCCAAAAAAGGCATTGGCTAGAAGTCAGGATTGAACCTTTTACATGGGAGATAAAGACATTAGCCACTATGCCAACTGATCTCTAAATTGAAATAATTCCAAAGTACACCTACAACAGCACTCAGAGGCTCATTAACTGGTGGAAGAAACTATCAGTTATATTATCACTGTAGCAAGGTAAGCTGATTGTGTCTTAGCATGCAATACCTCTTTATATCTTAAAAAGGCAAACAATGCAGACTTATACATGGGTGACAGAAGAAACAGACTGAGCCTCATGCAAAATAATATAAACAGGGTGATTGTACAAATATGAACTGGTGATAGCAGTGACCAAAGAAGAAGAAGAAAGTAAAGCTTCCACTGCCTAACTTACTGGCAGACATCTCAAAGGGAGAAGATTGAAGCACTTTAATTAACTGCCCCATTGATGCATTTTAATCATCTTCATCAGAGAAATTGGTAACTATTATGCCAGACTCACCTGAAATCTTTGGAAGGTCAGACAAAAAAGTTTTTTTCACTCCCTTACACTTCATGGGATGGTAAAGGAATTGTAGTAGCTTATTCTACTTGTTGAAGTGCCTGCAAACAAAAACTTAAAGCTTTCCCAATAGCAGAACCTTACTGTCCCATAAGACCTTCTAGATAGGAATAACTCCCTCCTTCTCCAAATGCTTAAGCAAGCAGAAAACAAAGAAGGACTCCTCTTCTCATTCAGATTTGCAGATTCAGGTTTGAATAACTGGAAGTGAGAAATAAAGTATCATTGTTGGCAAATCCATCCAAGGTGATAGGGATCAGCACAAGACATGATGCTTGAAATTTACCTCATGTACTGTCAGGTAGATGATGGAAGCTATATTGACAAGACAGGCATGGCTTACCTAGGAATATGTGCACTCTAGTTTTGAGCATTGACAACTAGTAGTATTTGTACCTGTGTATCTCAAATTGACATTGTAGGCTAAAAGTAATATTCAGTCTGATTTAGAAAAGAGAGTATCTCAGCATAATCAAATACTGAGTTATCTGTGGATGATGACCCATTGATTGTTCTTAGAAAAGGAAGTAAAAGGGGCATTTAAATCTGACTCATGATGCTAGGAGCCTTGGTTCATAGGTTCATAGGTCCATAAAGGTTTAATAGGCTAACGACCCTATAGCCCTTGCAAGATTAGCCATATTTATCCCACGTTGCTCCAGTTTTCAGTGGTTAGGTGTGTGAAGTTTATAGAGGTAAGGGCCTATGGTAGGTAATGCCAACTTCCTCTGTCCAGGAGGGAAATGGGCACCACTCCAGAAGTGAATTTGTGGTGACTTATCCATCGATCTCGGCTGTGTATGGAGGATCAGGGAGGGGGTCTGTTTCATGAGAATTGGAAGCTTGTTCCAGAGAAGTGGCAATCTCTGGGAGATGCATCTGTCTCTCCAGCATAACCTTTTCATGTCAGAGGCTAGGTTACGATCCCTGGAGTGAGTGACCTTCATACAGTTTGATTTACGAATTTGTAGCATTTCCATTAGGGTCAAGTTAGAGACTGCCCTGTAAGCCAGGCACAGGTCACCCCTTAGAAACCTGTAGGAGACAGAATACAGTGATAGGGCTTTCAGTCTTTCTGCTTAAGACTTGTTTGGTGTACTCTGTAATTTCTTAATGATGAACCTCTGTGGTCTCTCCAGTTGTTGAAATTGTCTGGTGAAGTACATGCAAAAGGGAGCATTGTACTCAATTATTGGTCTAATGAGGGCTGAGTATAATTGAATTATAGCATCCTTAGTTCTAGATGTGATGCCTTTACTTATAAGATGTGCTGCAAAGAAGGATTTCCTTACTATTGTGGATACATATCGGTCAAAGTTCAGATTGCTATCAATCTGAGTACCCAGATCACGTACCACTATGCCTACTCTTAGGGGGATGCTGTCTATAATGTAAATAGCGGGGATGTCAACTTTCACAGAGGGTGTAATAATGGATATTTTTCATTTAGCATTAATCTGTGGCTTTGGCAGCAATTATTTGTCTGCATTAACCCTGTTTGCAGTATATTAACATCATTGGGGAAACTCAATAATTGCTCCCAATTTGCAATAATCAGTAACTTTGGCTCAGCCACCTCTCTCTTTGCCATGCATTTCTTCATCTCTCTGACAATCCCCCTTCTTCTTTGCCAACCTCTTTGCCTGTATACTCTTCTGTACTTCCTCATTCCACCACCATGTCTCCTTGTCATCCTTCCTCTGTCCAGATGTGATACCAAGCATCTTTCTAGCAGTCTCCCTTACTAGCTCTGCTGTAGTTACCCAGCTATTTGGTAACTCTTCACTGCCACCCAGTGCCTGTCTTAACTCATCCCTGAACTCCACCTCACAATTACCCTTTTTCAATTTCCACCATTTGATCCTTGGTGCTGCCCTCAGACACCTCCTCCTCTTCTTTATCACCAACGTCATCCTACAAACCACCATCCTATGCTGCCTAACTACACTTTCAATCACCACTTTACAGTCTCCAATCTCCTTCAAACTGGCTCTCCTACATAAGATATAATCTACCTGTGTGCATCTTCCTCCACTCTTGTATGTCACCCTATGCTCCTCCCTCTTGTTAAAATACTTATTCACCACAGCCATATCCATCCTTTTCGCAAAATCCACTACCATCTGACCTTCTGCATTCCTTTGTTTAACACCATACCTACCCATCACTTCCTCATCCCCACTGTTCCCTTCACCAGCATGCCCATTTAAATCTGCTCCAATCACCACTCTCTCACCCTTGGGTACAGTCATCACCACTTCATCCAATTCACTCCAAAATTTTTCTTTCTCATCCATTGCTCACCCAACTTGTGGAGCATATGCACTAACAACATTAATCATTACACCATCAATTTCCAGCTTCATAAACATCACTCTATTCGACACCCTTTTCACCTCCAAAACACTCTTTGCATACTGTTCCTTCAGAATAACTCCTACGCCATTTATCCTCCCATCCACACCATGATAAAACAATTTGAACCCACCTCCGATACACCTGGCCTTACTCCCCTTCCATCTGGTCTCTTGCACATGCAATATACCAACCTTCCTTCCGTCCATCATATCAGCTAGCTCTCTCCCTATATCAGTCATACTGCCAACATTCAAAGTTCCGACCCTCACTACCACAGTCCTAGCCTTTCTACTCTCTTCCTGCCTTCGGCCATGCCTTCCACCTCTTCTCCTCCTTCGGCCAACAGTAGCCCAATTTCCGCCGGCTCCCTGTTGGCTAACAGTACTGGTGGTGGTCGTTGTTAACCCGGGCCTCGACCGATCCGGTATGGAAATATTAACTGGTGACTGCATGAAAAGGCTAAGGATACGGCATATGAAGAGTTGTATGAAAGGTTGGACACTAAGGAGGGAGAAAAGGACCTGTACCAATTGGCTAGATAGAGGGACCGAGCTAGAAAAGATGTGCAGCAGGTAAAGGTGATAAAGGATAATGAGGGAAACATACTCACAAGAGAGGAGAGTGTGTTGAGGAGATAGAAAGAGTACTTTGAGGGGTTGATGAATGAAGAGAATGAGAGGGAGAGAAGGTTGGATGATGTAGGGATAGTGAATCATGAAGTACAATGGATTAGCAAGGAGGAAGTAAGGATAGCTATGAAGAGAATGAAGAATGGAAAGGCTGTTGGCCCAGATGACATACCTGTGGAAGCATGGAGGTGTTTAGGTGAAATGGCAGTGGAGTTTTTAACCAGATTGTTTAATGAAATCTTGGAAAGTGAGAGGATGCCTGAGGAATGGAGAAAAAGTGTTTTGTTACCAATTTTTAAGAATAAAGGTGATGTGCAGAGCTGTAGTAACTACAGAGGGATTAAATTGATCAGTCACATCATGAAGTTATGGGGAAGAGTAGTGGAAGCTAGGTTAAGAAGGGATGTGATGATTAGTGAACAGCAGTATGGTTTCATGCCAGGAAAGAGCACTACAGATGCGATGTTTGCTCTCAGAGTGTTGATGGAAAAGTACAGAGAATGTCAGAAGGAGTTGCATTGTGTTTTTGTAGACTTGGAGAAAGCATATGACAGGGTGCCTAGAGAGGAGTTGTGGTATTGTATGAGGAAGTCAGGAGTATTAGAGACGTATGTAAGAGTAGTACAGGATATGTACGAGGGTAGTGTGACAGCGGTGAGGTCTGCGATGGAAGTGACAGATGCATTTAAGGTGGAGGTGGGGTTACATCAAGGATCAGCTCTGAGCCCTTTCTTATTTGCAATGGTGATGGACAGGTTGACAGACGAGATCAGACAGGAGTCCCCATGGACTATGATGTTTGCAAATGACATTGTGATCTGTAGTGAGAGTAGGGAACAGGTGGAGGAGACCCTGGAGAGATGGAGATATGCTCTAGAAAGAAGAGGAATGAAGGTCAGCAGGACTAAGACAGAATATATGTGTGTGAATGAGAGGGAGGATAGAGGAATGGTGAAGATGCAAGGAGTAGAGGTGGCAAAGGTGGATGAGTTTAAATACTTGGGGTCAATAGTTCAGAGTAACGGTGAGTGTGGAAGAGAGGTGAAGAAGAGAGTACAGGCAGGGTGGAGTGGATGGAGAAGAGTGTCAGAAATGATTTGTGACAGACGAGTACCTGTAAGAGTGAAAGGGAAGGTCTACAAGAGGGTAGTGAGACCAGCTATGTTATATGGGTTGGAGACAGTGGCATTGACAAAAAGGCAGGAGTTTCAGCTGGATGTGGCAGAGTTAAAGATGGTAAGATTTGTACTGGATGTGACGAGGGTGGACAGGATTAGGAATAAGTATATTAGAGGGTCAGCCCAGGTTGGAAGGTTTGGAGACAAAGTCAGAGAGGCAAGATTACATTGGTTTGGACATGTGCTGAGAAGGGATGCAGAGTATATTGGGAAAAAAATGCTAAGGATGAAGCTACCAGGTAACAGGAAAAGAGGGAGGCCTAAGATAAGGTTTATGGATGTAGTGAGAGAGGACATGCAGGTGGTTGGTGTGACAGAGCAAGATGCAGAGGACAGGAAGAAATGGAAACAGGTGATCCACTGTGGTGACCCCTAATGGGAACAGCCGAAAGAAGATGATGATGATGATGATGATGAGTAACTTTGGCTCAGCCCCAGTCCATCCAGCCTTGCATGGACTTTTGAGAAATAAATGCTGAACAGTGGGGGGCCCAGCACAGAACCCTGTGGTATGCCATTGGTGACTGGTCTTTTGTTAGAGGTGTATTCACCCACTTTGACAGCATGTGTCCTATAAGTGAGCCAGGTGGCTACCCATCTTGTAATGTAGGGGTTAATTCCCAATTGGGAGCATTTATCTATAATATTTTAGTGGGGAATTTTGTCAAATGCCTTGGCTAGGTCAAGATGGGTGGTATGTACTGTCTTTCCCTCGTCCAGGGCCTTGGTGACTTTTTTGAAGAAGTCAATCATATTTAACAGGCATGACCAACCTTTAACAAATCTGAACTGAATTGGGTCCAGAGTTTTGAGATTACCTATGTCCTTTTTAATTAGGTCCATAATGATTCTTTCCATGGCCTTGCAAATGAGGCTAGTCAAGCTTATGGGCCTATAATTCCCAAGCTTGGTTGATGGTACCCTTTGTTCAGAGGGATTGCTGCTGCTGTCCTCCATTCCATCAGAACATACTGAGTTTGTAGACTGTGATTAAACAGGAATCCAAGTGGGTCTGCTAGGTCATATGTTAAGTTGTTTAAAAGGCAACCTGAGATGTTGCTGGTCCTATTGATGCTGTGTGTTTGGCCTTGGAGAGTGCAGAGATTACCTGCTCTCTCTTAAGATAATAGGCTGAGGAATGGTGGCAGGTATACTTTGGGGAATGACTGGAGGGTAGAGGAGGGTGAAATTTACTCCAAATCTGTCAGCTAGCAGGTTGGCTATTACCTCTGGCTGAGTGTGGGTGGTGGGTGGGTATTCCCTTTCAGATGTTAGATGTAGTTAAAAAATGCCTTGTGATTATCCTTAGCTTGGAAGGCTATTTTTGCTTAGTAATTAGCTTTGAATGTCTTGACAAGGTCTCTAATTTATGTGTTTAAGCTAGAGAGGGATTTCTTCCTCTGCTGAGCCAGTTCCCTTTTCTTCTTGGACATTAGTTTCTTTCTCTTGTTGCATAGCCTGTTTATACTAGGGGTCCACCAGAGTGTCTTGTTTTTTTGGCAGAATCTGGTTTTAATACAGTCAGGTACAGCCAATTCTATACAACTGCTTAAGTGGATATACAGAGTATTGGTGTACACCTCTGCATAGGAGTCCATGTTATCTATATTCAACGGGGGCTTTGAAACTTCTTATACCATCACTTAGTAGGAGGCAATTTGTCTTTGAAAAATTCTTAAGCATTTTTGAGCTTGATGAGGTATCTGGTCTTATAATTACATTGAACGAGGCTGATTTATGTTCCAGTCTTACCAGGGAGGACATCACACAATGGGGGGGGCATTCAATACTCTTTTATGTTAGTGAGTATTATGTCCAGGACATTTGAGCCTGCATCTGTATTAAAAAATGTACACAATGAGAAAAACATAGGGCTCAGGAGAGGGACATGTAGCAGCGCAGGTATGATGAGCATCATTGCTGAGATGGTATTGTTCAGTTTAATTTAACCAGTTATTCTTAGCAAGCATAGGGAGAATATAGCATATGTAGTTATACACTGATTTGTAATACTCTGCCTCACATGCCTTTCTTAGGTATAGCAATATAACACGGTTAGAAGATAGCTGTTCACATTGGTGGTATGGCATTAGCATTAGTGACATATGCAGTGCGTATGTCAATAAAAGAATCATGTCGCTTTGAATGAGTGTAATTGTAATGGAATGTATATCATATGAGCACTCGCTTGCAATAAAGTCCAACTCTGGACACACCTTGCTGCCTACCTCTCTTCATTTACATACTGTTCACGAATGTGCTTTAGCAGATGTAAGTCTATCATGTGGTCATTGGGTCTGAACAAAAACCTAATTTATGCCTGCAGAAACTGCTTGCATGCTAAGCATTAATACTATAACTCGGCTAGCTAGAAAGTGGGTAGGAATAGGAGCATTTCTCCTCTAAGAGTACAGCAAATTGTATGTGATGTAGCCAGGATCTTTTTTTTTTTCAACATTTCAAAGTAAAATTTCACTAAATCTCAGAATACATTTTTGCCACGCATAATATCAAAATATTTTTTTCATTTACAGCTAAATGTTTAAAGCAGTGCAAATAACATTTTCATATTTCAATTCTTGGTTTCAAAAGTAATCATGCTTTTTAAATTTATTGTAAAAAAAACTGACGAATCAACAATCACTTTACATTTTTATAGGTTCATAGATTAGTACTAAGCTAACTGCCCTTGCAAGCCATTTTAAGCGTGCCAATTATCCTTTGTGAGATTCAAAACCTGCATCTTGTGTTTGTAAGGCAAACACTCTAACCATTACACCACCCTCCCAACCTAGTGACAGCAAAAATCTATTCATTTTCATGCAATATGATTACAGTTCAGCCCTCAGTCTGTTTGAAACTGCTTACAAATTTCTCTGAAATCTGGAAGTACTTGACGTAAATGTTTAAACTATTTCTCACTAAAATTGGCACTGCTGAGAACAAGAGAAAGTCTTATCTGTAACATTCTTATATATCATAGATAAAGTCATAAAGGTATGAATGAATACTTTAGCATGAAAAAGAATGAAAAGGCCAAATGACAGTTACATTTCAAGCATATTGTAAGGCAAAGAAAAAACTCCACATATAAGGCAATTATTCTTTTGTAGAAATCAAGTAGATGAATGCACTAATCATACTTATGAAACAGGCTGTGGATTTTATGACTTGTATTATTCATTGAAAATAAATTTGAACATTCTATGTTGTTGTGTCTTTCGGCTTTGCCCGGTTAGGGGTTGCCACAGCGGAACTCTGGTCCGCTAATGTTCAGTAGTTGATTTTTACGTGTCAAGTTACCAGCCCTGATGCACAACCTTCAACGAAGGTACGCCCATTCATGCATGCCTCCACACAGAAGACGCTCTAGCTGAGAATCGAACGGGACAACGTCTTGTTGTGAGGCGACAATATCAGTACAAATTAAGTCAGAGGCAGGGTGCTGAGACAGTCATTCTAACACTAGATGTGTGCATTTCAAGTGAAATTATGAAAATTCAGTTAAAAGGACTTCACAAAGAGTTGGAAGTGATTTAAAGAAAGCCACAGGCTGATAATAAGGGAAAATTAAGCCCAAAACTTGTAACTGTAAGGATACTAAAAATGACACCATGCAGCAACCGAAGATGGTACTCAGTAATCGACATTCCGAAAGAAACAAAGCTGCATGCACAAGGTGCGGCTACAGACATGGAAAAAAAGCAGTGTAAATCTCATATTTCCTTTAAAAGAAATTCAACAGATTAATTTAATGTTTTATGAACAGCTACCTGCTACTCAGCAATAATAACTTCAATGCCATGCTGTTTGATACACTTCAAAAATTGTTTGTGTCTTTCGGCTTTTCCCGGTTAGGGGGTTGCCACAGCAGAACTTCGGTCCGCTAATGATTGGCAGATGATTTTTACGTAGCGGCCTGCCAGGCCTGACGCACAACTTTCAACGAAGGTACACCCATTCACACATGTCTACATGCAGAAGATGCTCTAGCTGAGAATCGAACCGAACAGCGTCTTACTGTGAGGTGACAACGCTACCGCAGAGCTGGAAAGCCCTTAGTGATAAGGACAAAAAAAATCCAAATAACCTGAGTCTCTTAGCTGAGTTATCACAATTTGATAGCAGACACGTTTGTTTTTTTTTATTACTGATAAAGTTCACTTGCAAGCAAGACCCTGTGCTATTTTTCTGTCAAATGACATAAGACTTTATTCATTCTGTGACCTTGGCTAAACAATGATCTAGCACTAATTACACTCAGCTTTTCACAAAACACCCACAGAATTTAGAGAATAACAAGGAGCATCTGCTACTTTATCATTCACATCTGTAGAGGAGAGCACAGCTGCACCTCCCCCCAGAAAGTTAAGCAGCTCCAGTTACAGCTCAGTGATGATTACTTCTGTTTTCATTTTACTCCCTCAGAGTTCAAGATTACAACAGTTTACACTGTAATACCCCACACATCAATATACTCAGAGACAGAGAGACAATAAAGTCAGAAAAATCCTCCCAGCAAAGTAGAATCTCTTCCCCACAGATGGTAGGAAAGACTGTTGTTCACAATTCAGACAAAAGCTGTCTGATTATCTGAAGCAATCCTACTGCTTGCAACTGTTTTATAGATTAATGGATCAAATTAAACTCAGAATATATTATCCAGAACTAGAGAGGAGTAAGGTGGAACAGACTCTCCTCTAATCTATATTGTGACACCTAAATTCTATGTATTCTTTATAGATGGACTAACGTTCTTTTGCAAAATGTTTATATATGCAATCACTACTAGCTAATAATTTCTTGTAATGTGACTAATGTGCAGATGTTTGCTAGCCATCATACAAATAAAACAATGCTCCAGGTGTCCATATTGGTCCCAACCACTAACAAGGGCAATCCTCAAAGAAAAAAGCGGGGACTCAACTGTCTAGTAATCTATTAAAGCAGAGAAAACAGTAAAAAAACAGCAGAGCTTTTGAGTTATAAGTAACTCTTTTTCTGTGTTAAGTACGAAGTAACTATTCTGCCTTAATTTATATTAAAAGTCAGCATATCAAAACCAATATACAAATCGCATGACAATCAAACAATTCAGACATTTAAAGTACAATAGTAAATTTATAAAAGTGTTTATATACATTCAATGAGGTACCCTGTAAATATATATATTTATATAATAAATACTTTGCATTTACCATCAAAAAAAGAGTTGCCTATAATTCAAAATCTGTGCTGTTTTATTAGTGTTTTCTCTGCTTTAATAAATTAAGAGATGGTTGAGTCCCCACTTTTTTCTTTGTGGTGTGTACTATCCATAATATTCATCATACTGCTAATCTGTGCACAGTAACACTAAATAAAAGCTTAGTAAATCTCTATAAACCGTGTAATTAGATTATATGCTTGTTATTTTATTTTATTTTATTTTATTTTTATTTTACATTTTTATTTTACATTTGTTGACCGGGCTAGTCTAGCTGGATATATGTCCATTTTCAGTAGAGGCCCGGGGAGAAAAGCTCCACACAGTTTCAACAATGTTAACATAAACAACATAATAGAAAAAAAAACATATTTATACATTTTATACATTTACTAACAGTGAGTCTGTCACTTATGAGTAGATAATAAGTAATGTAAAATTTTAATAGGCTTAGAATAGTTAATAAGACGGTACATTTATGTGTTGCTAAAAAAGTATTAGTTGCAGGAAAGAAGTTAGTAAAAGTGTTGATAGATAAAAGAGGAATATAATGAAAATATATGAAGGGGTTGTTAGGTAAAGTGTGTAGTAATGATATGAGTCAGTTTAAAAGATGTAGTAGTAGTATGGAGTGTGAGGAGAGGAAGCATGGTAGTATCTAGAAAAAAAAATAGAAATAAAGAAATATGGATAAGATAGGTTAGTGAAAGAGTGGGTTCAGAGATGAGAAATTTTAGATGAGTAAGTCAACAGTAGATAGGTTGGTCAGTCTGGTTTAGAACAGGGGCACATCCAGTGTGTTTTTAGGTGGAGTTTTTATTGCCTTTATATATAAAAAGGATCCTTCTATGAGCCTGCCTACCCAGTTGTACAATGCTACTTAGTGATCATACTTTCACAAGTGCAGGGATTTAATCCCAGAGGGATTCACTCCCTTTTAAGACAGCCCATACCCATTCAGACCAACTATTCATGTTATCCCACCAACTGTGACAACTGTGCTATGACTTCTGTGGTGCCAGCAGCTAACTGACAGGTCTACAGACTGAGAGTTATATGGGCATATGTTCACATCCAGCATTTGCTACCTCATATGAGTATGCAAAACAAAACAACAAAATAAATTTAAAAAAGGGGGACAGTAACAATATTGGTGACATGCTGGAATGCCTTACAGAAGAGATTTGATATCTGATATTTTATGGGGTTTTTTGTGATAGGTTGGTAGTTTTGACCCCTGATTGTTGTACTTTCTTCTGCACATGCCTAGTTTAATGATACATTTGTTTTACATTTTACATTGCTCTATTATTGACACAAAGCAGCATCACTGATCAATGTTGAGAGCAGGTAATTGTTATTTATTTTCCTGTGGCAAACACTGCTGAGAATTTGGCTTTGGCTGAATGGTTGTGCTGCCTGTCATACAATGAAGGTTACAGGTGATGCATGAAGGAAGTTAACAGTGTTATAAGCATGTATGATCTCAACTTTCACAGCTTCCATAGTTCACTGTAACCCTTCTGTGATGTTGTAACTGTCTATGATGTTTCCTGAGTGTTGTCACCCAACAATTACTGCCTTTGATTGATAAAAATCAGTCATCAGTCAAGGACAGAGATACTGCACTTATATGCTGATGTATATCACTCTTGCCTGCAGTAATGTATGGTATGCAAATTATTCCCTCAGTTACTACTATCTATCAATAATTTCTTTACACTAACAAAGACTCTTGCTTGCAGTAATGTACTTAATGTACTCTAGTGTTTTAGTTGCAGTTCTGTATGTTTTTTTTTTAAATATTTATCTCATATATATATATATATATATATATATATATATATATATATATATATACAGTATATGTGTGTGTGTGTGTGTGCGTGCATATATGTATATGTATATATTAACAACATAATTTAAATACACAATATTATTTACTACTTTATTCAGGCTTACCAGCAGACCCAAGTCTTTCTAAGTGCCTCTCCTGTTGCATCCTGTCACAGGAGATCTCCACTTCAGCTGTAAAGAGATGAAATAAGACAGTCTACCTGTACTTTTCACTTTTTTCCATTAACATATAAGTATACAATTATTATTTCTAAGCCATTCCATTTACTGCAGTATTCACTTACCATTCATGTGGTCATATATATGTATATATATATATATATATATATATATATATATATATATATATATATATATATGTATATATATATATATATATATATATATATATATATATATATATATATATATATATATATATATATATTATTTCATTTCTCTTACTTTGCTAATATTCTCTTATTCTCTTTACTGTCACTTATAAACACATACACAGTTTTGGTGGAATTTTTTTTTTAATATTATGCTTCGCACATAACAGTCTCTGAATTTTGTTCATCCAGAAGATGCAGACACACAGAACAATGTAACAACTCACTGAAGTATTCATTCCCTTAGCTGTAAAATGTGTGTTCCTGATACTTTTCTTCCTTAATTCTAAGCATACAAGGTAATGATTTAAAAATGTATATAGAAGTAATAGAGAGGTAACAATACTGATTATTTCTCACTAAAGTATGTGCTGGACATTCACTTCATACTGCAACAACCCGCCTCTCCTTTCCCCACTCTCAGGCATCTTGCATATGCAGTTAGAGTTCTGAAAAGAAAAGAGTTTCTTATACATCTACTATAATGCTATATTTCTTGGCCTATACAAACTGTCTGCATATGATTTAACTACCGCCTAAGTTAATGGAATACCACATGAACATACGGAAATACAAACATTTTGTTTTCTTTCTGTGTAATTACAGGATAAGTTAGCTGAAACTGTATTCATGCAGATGTATACCTGTGTTTTTTAGACATATGTTTGCAGATTATTATTTTATTCATGTGTATCTTACATTTGCATTTATACAGGCAATTATGTCATCACTTAAACATTCTATATATTTGTATTTAGATGCAGTTGTGGGTACAGAAATGTTCATGCTTTCTTTTCCATTACTGTAATAACATTAAAGATATATTTCGGCAAGTACACATTTAATCTAATGAATACCTTCGGTTATGTAACCTTATTATATTTTAAAGCAATTCTTAACATATGTTAAATATGACCCCCCCCCCCAAAAAAAAAAAATAATAATAATTTCATACTTACTATAGAGCTCTGGCCTTTTTGTCTCTACCTGGTCAACCCACAAAGCTAGCTGGTCCACCCTATGTTTCTTCAGGTTTCCATCTCTGTGATGGCATTGCTGGCTAGAGTGGGTGATCACTTTATGGTTTCCAGCTGTTCACCCAGCTCCTACCAGATATTGACTTTTTCCCAATCTCTGTCAATAGTTCATAGGTTCATAGGTTTATACTAGGCTATCTGCCCTAAGGCATTTATAAGCCTAGCCCAAATTTTTGTGGCTTACGCCACCCCTTATATGAAAAAATACTGTACCCATTAGTTTGTTGTGCCTCTGTCCAGCAGTGACACAGAGATGATTCCCGGGATAAACCTACGATCTCCCATCCACAGGTCAAGATTTCTCTTGAACAGAGCCAGCGAGGTGCTCTGTCTCACATGGATCGGGATTTTATTCCACAGCATAGGGAGTCTCTGAGTGATAAATCTATCCCTCCAGCACGTCCTATTTATATCCGTGCTAAGGTTTAAGTCGCTTGCTCTAGTGGTTTTGGTGGATTTGGATTTTTTGAGGTGGAGCATGTCCATTAATTCCGGGTTGGACATGGCCTTGTATATCAGGCACATGTCACCTCTGAGCAGACGGTATGCAACTGAATAGAGCTGGAGTTTCTTCAATCTGGCAGCATATGACAGATTTTGGAGTCCCTTTATCCTTTTGGTGAGGAACTTCTGGGGTCTCTCCAATTGCTGCAGATGTCGGGTGAGATACATCCCGAATGGGGCATTGTACTCGATCATTGGTCTGATAAGTGAAGAGTACAGGGAACAATGACCTCACTAGATCTGGATGTGAATCCCTTCATGATCAGGTGGGCAATGTAGAAGGTCCTTCTAACCACTTTAGCAACGTGAGTGTCAAAAGAAAGGCCACTGTCAACCTGGGTCCCCAGGTCCCTGATAACCTCTTCTGTGCTTAGTGGATTGCCACCTATATGGTAGCTTGGGGTTACCTTGTTTTTCCCGAAGGGTATGACTGTACATTTTTGGCGTTTAACTTCAGGCCATGGCTCTGGCACCAGCTATCTGTTTCCGTGAGTCCCTTCTGAAGGATATCCGTGTCCGATGCACTTTCCACTATGGCCCAGTTTGCAGTTGTCTGCAAACTTTGTCAGCCAAAGTCCTCCCATGTTGGCCTGTACTTCTGAGAAGTAGATGCCGAACAATAGGGGGCCAAGGACCGAGCCCTGTGGGACACCACTTGTGACCGGCTTGGAGTCTGACATAGCGCCAGCAACTCTAACCCTGTGGGTTCTGTCCTTAAGCCAGTTTGCAACCCATCTTGTGACATATGGGTTTACATTTAAGCTGGTAAGTTTTTCTACAATACCAGAGTGGGGTATTGTGTCGAAGGCCTTTGCAAGGTCAAGGTAGGCTGTATGGACTGCCTTTCCCTCATCAATGGCCTTGGTGACTGTTTCGAAGAAGTCGACCAAGTTCAAAAGGCATGATCTGCCCTTGACAAAGCCAAACTGGGTTGGGTCCAATGTCTGCAAGTCCCCTATATCTTTGTTTATGAGCTCCATTATGATCCTCTCCATAGCTTTGCAGACTAGACTTGTTAAGCTTATGGGGCGGTAATTACCAGGGTCCGTAGAGGCACCGCCTTTGTGGAGTGGGACCACAGTTGCCGTACGCCACTCCTTGGGCACGTATCCTGTGGTAAGGCTGAGATTAAACAGCTGCCTTATGTGCGGGTTTAATTCCTCATTTAGCTTGTGTAGCACACAGCTGGGGACACCATCCGGTCCCATTGATGCTGTGTTTTTAGCTTTAGAGAGAGCAGCTTTCACCTGCGTGTTTGAGATGTCTGGGAGGCTACACTCTGCTGGGATAGTTATCTCTCCTTTAGGGGAGAGGGTGAAGTTTGCACTGAACCTGTCTGCCAGTATGTTGGCAATGTCTGTGGGTTCAGTGATTTTTGTATCATTTTGGACTAATTCTGAGCATATCTGGGAGTTTCCACCCAGGTTCCTAACATAGCTGAAAAAGGCCTTATGATTGTCCTTTGAATCCATGGCAATTTTTCTCTCAAAATTGGCCTTAGTTGATTTTATGAGTGCTCGTATTTTTTACTAATAATGATCAGGGGTGACTTCCCTTTTATGGATTTTGTTCTATCATGTAATAGCTTTCTCCTCTTATTGTAAAGTTTGTTAATGGCTGGGGTCCACCAGAATGGACGTTTGCCCTTTGTGGAAAGAGTCTTGGTTTTATTTGGGATTGCCTGATCCATGCAGTCCTGGAGGTGTTCATAGAAGGCATTTGTAAGGGCTTCTGCAGCTTTGGTTGTGGTTTCCACTGGCTCAGGGGCCTTGAAGGATACCACACCAGTCTTGAGTAGTGTGAAGTTTGCTTTAGAGAAGTTCTTCACTGTGGTCTTTTTTGTTTGGGGTGGGGGCGGGATGTGTATTTCCAGTGAGATTAGTTTATGATCAGATCTCACCAATGAGGGATATACTTCCAGTGTGGAGCATTTTGTCCCCATGTTTGTGATAATGAGATCTAGTATATTTTCTCCTCTCGTGGGAACAGTGACTAGCTGTTCCATGGCATTTGAATTTATGAACTCCAGGAACCGTTGGGCTAGAAAGTTAGGGCTTGAGTAATGTTCCCAGTCTATATTCGGGTAGTTGAAGTCACCCAATATGATGGTGTTTGGAGATACATTTATACCCTCCAGTGTCTTCAGGAAGGCTGTGTGGGGTTCCTGAGTTTGAGAGGGTGGTCTGTAGCATGCTACAATTTGTAGAGCAGTTTTGCCTATGGTTAGTTGCACCTGGATGGTTTCCGAAGCTTAGATGCGTTGCCACCAACCTGGAGGTGTGGGTATCCTTTATGAATATGGATACACCCCCTCCTTTTGTGGTGTGGTCCGGGTTTTGGGGCCGGAACGCATGATATGAGGTAAAACCTAATAGTGCCGGGGTGCTCTCAGGAGCCTTGAACCAAGTTTCAGTTACAGCACAGACATCGATGTTCTCCATACTGAGAAGGGCCTCGAGTGCGTGCATTTTGAGATTTAGACTTCTGGCATTGAGCAGCATT
Organism: Protopterus annectens; assembly: GCF_019279795.1. NCBI lineage: Eukaryota > Metazoa > Chordata > Ceratodontiformes > Protopteridae > Protopterus > Protopterus annectens. The sequence goes on along the minus strand of NC_056727.1, from coordinate 516,836,998 downwards.
ACCCTCAGTTTCTTCCCATTTTTGTTTTCTAGGGTGGTAGGTTTAGAATTTGAGCCTTGCCTAAAAAAGGCACTATGGGGATGGCAAGAGCCTTAGCCAATATCCGGAATCCCAGGGGTGACAGGTGCAAGCCGTACATACATACCTAATTCTTTTCAATATATGACTCCTTCAGCTATTTGCATTGCACAGCCTGATTCGGCTGGAGTGAGATTTTGCATGTGTATATAGTTATGGATTTTGTGTTACCTAACTGTTTTGTAGGAGGTTGGAAGGCACACATGGTCAATGTTGTGTAGTTTGACTGATGATTACATCAAAAGTTTTTGTGTGTGTATGTGTGTGTTTGTGTGTGTGTGTGTGTGTGTGTGTGTGTGTGTGTGTGTGTGTGTGAGTGTGTGTGTGTTTGTGTGTGTTACTGTGGCATTTTCAGTGCAGTAATGATGCAAAACAAGGGAGCAAGTCTTAGAAAGGACAACTTCAGCAAGGGAGAAAATTGCATCCACATGGCAGTGCTTAGGACGGATGGAAAACTTCTGTTTGGTAAATGGGGACCCAAACAAGATGAGATTTTATGGGAAGGCATGCTAGAAGCAAGGTGAGGTAGAATGCAATATCAAGTACCAGTACTGGTGTGGAGGGCTCTAAAAATTATCCCATTTACGCCAGACAAGGAATATCTCCTGTACACCTCCTCTACATCATTGGGATGACTATGACACAGAAGATGCTGGAATAATTAGAAAACCTGGAATCAAGTTGTCCTAGACATTAATACAGTGGCTGGCAAAAACTGCGCATTCATACAGTGCAAGAAGGGTGCAAATGATATGGGAAGGTATGCTAGAAGCAAGGTGAGGTAGAATGCAATATCAAGTACCAGTACTGGGGTGGAGGGCTCTAAAAATTATCCCATTTATGCCAGACAAGGAATACCTCCTGTACACATCCTCTACATCATTGGGATGACTATGAGACAGAAGATGCTGGAATAATCAGAGATCGTGTGGACACTGGCTATTACCAACATCTGGACCAGCAGCCATCTCCTCAGGAAGGTTGGTTTAAAAAAGTAACATATTTATATAGAGAAATGAATATTGACAAGAGATGATCACATTAAACATGTGACATTTATTATTAAGAGGTGAATCTTCAACATCTGCTCAGAATGACAGTGAAGGCAGTATGCATGGTAAGTTTATGCCATTTATTTATTAATAATGTTTTCAAATCATTTTTTATCGGGTCTGCAGCAGAAACAAATAGCTTCACTATACCAATAAATTTGGAAGGCATCAGTCACAGAATGGCTGTGGCAGGGATGTGTTATAGGTCTCTTCTATGGGTCCATTTGGATTTCTCACTGTTGCCATGAGCCATGTCTCCAGTGGATTTCCAACATCACATGAAACAAAAACAAAAAAGAAAGAGAGCGAGAGAAAAGGGTAGAGGGATAAAACAAAGGAAAAGTAGTTTAATACTCAGTAATACATCTCACAATGAATAACTACTTAAATACAATATAAAAAAGAAAAAAAAATCATTGGCCAAAAAAAAAGAAATGACCAGTGACATCCTACCATGCAGAAAGAGGCAGCAGAGTGAGCTAATGTACCAGATATGGGAATCATGTGCACTGCCATGATGCTGGGCAGAGATGTTAGAGATGCACCCGTATACGTCACACACTACCAGTTAACTGATGGAATGTTATCTCTTCCTAGTGTGATAATGCTCACTCCATGGATCAGATGGATCACTAATTACAACATGAGTATAATTCCTCAGGGAAACATGCTATCCTATAAAAGGAACCTATAGTCTTGGTATGGTCCTGAGGTAACACCAGAAAATAGATATGCTGTTCCATACATTCCAAAAGTGCATCAAGAAACTATTGCAGTGTCTTTGAGACAGAAGTCTGTGATATACCCAACTTGTTCCCAGTCTGTCTCTAAAGGTCCTTGTGGCAATTATAGTGAGGACTAAACACACATTAGTGTCCACAGGGATAGGAAGTCCACACATTCTTCCAGTACCCCTATGAGGGTCATACATACCAACTAAGTCCCTTATAATGTCATTGTCTACTTTGAACTTGTCAAGTAACTCTTGATTATCAAAGATACAATGAGATATCCTCTGCCTATACCTTTGCTTTCTTGGCCAGCATTCACAGCTGGGCACAAGCAGTTTTGACTCAGCCAAGACAAACAACTCACACCTAGAAATAGCAAGGCTAGCAGAAAGTGACAGCCTTTTTGTGTATTGAAAAGTAGATAGGATTGGTGAGACTCTTCTTTATATAATGAATCTGCAGATGGCATGGACAATCGCATCTTTCCTTATTTACATCTTATTATCAGTTCATTTGTTTGTGGCCATTCAGGGTCATCATGCATTAATGTAAGTGGGCTGTCTGAATCACAGCTTAGCTAAACTCATTCTCTGACATCACTGTTAGTCTTAATGTGTCTGCGTAATAATTATGAGTAACACCTTAGGTCTTGCTATGGGCAAGTCATTATTTTCTGCAGGCTCCCATACCAAACTTACCTTGTTTCAATAATAGAGCAGGTTCTTTCTACCTAGTTTATTTGAAACTGGGGTGGCCATGGTGGTGCAGCGGTTAGCATTGCCACCTCACAGCAAGAGGTTCTCCGATTCAATCCTCGGCTGGGGTGCCTTCTGTGCGGAGTCTGCATGTGCTCCCTGTGATCGTGTGGGTTTCCTCCCACATCCCAAAGACATGCTGTAGGTGGATTGGACACTCAAAATTGGCCCTAGGTGTGTGTATGTGCATGTGTGTGCCTTCTGTGGAAGGTTGGGCACCGGTCTGGCAACTCGACACTGTACAACTCCACTGCCAATAATGAGCAGACAGGTGATCCGCTGTGGTGACCCCTAACTGGGAAAAGCTGAAAGAAGAAGAAGCAGAAGTTGTTATTGTGACAATATGAGGTATTGCCAGCTATGCCAGGGGGAGAAGATGTGCAACATATGCCAGCACAGCTAGCTGGAATTTTGTAAAGAATTATATGTCATTTGTATATCAAACTGATTTGTATAGATGCTTGTATTGAAAAAAGTACTTGTAAAGCTGCTTGTGTTAAAAATGAACCAACAGTGTATCCTGCTGGACAGAGGAAGAACTGTACATGTATTCTCGTAACTGTTGAAATATATATATGTTAACAGAGGATACTGGAAGAAAAAAGGTTAATCACAGTCCAGCTTCAGCTAACTATGAAAAATGTTCTGAAATTAAATTATTGGGCCTAAGCTATAAAGATGTTAACTTAGAGTTCTCAGTGCAGCCAGAGACAAAAAGTCTGTACTAAGAAGCTTTCTGCATTGCCTTTAGGGTGAATTATTTGCTACTCTGGAAGGGGGAGGTTTGAAATTGTTTTATGACTTCCAAGAGATGCCGCAGATCTTAACAAAGCTGTGTGTGTTGACACATATGTGTTAAATCCTGACAGCTTCTAACAAAGGGGGGGGGTGTAGCATGGGAAACAAAAGTGAAATGATCAGATGTATGTGATGTCATTCTGTGATCTAGGACAAAAATTATGTTTTAATATCAGAAGAGAGAGAAGTCTCAGAGCAGTCTGTTTTTGTAACCTGACAAGGAAGGACCCTTCACCTACTTCATCTTGCCTTGCTCTAGTAGGTAACCAAGGAATAGTAATTCTTTAGATCAGTCAGGAAAATATAGTAGATTAGTTAAGTACTGTTCTTCTGTATCTGTGTGAATCTATTCATCTGTGTTATTTAAATATGCCCTATGATTGAAACTCTGATATTTATTGTAAATAGGTATTTAGTATTTTCATGTTTTTTTTATTATTTATTATTAAATAGGTTCATAGGTTCATAGGTAGGTACTAGTCTATCTGCCTGAAGGCATTTGTAAGCCTAACCAGAATGTGTTGGCTTTCACCGCCACCTTAGATTAGTTCTCTGTGCCTCTGTCCAGCAGAGCCACTGAAGTGATCCCTGAGGTAAACTTTCTGTTTCCCATCCAGTCGTCAAGATTTCTTTTGAAGAATGTTAGTGAGGAGCTCTATCTGATGTAGATTGGGATCTTGCTCCAAAGCATGGAAAGTCTCTAGGACAGGAATCTATCCCTCCAGCACATCCTATTTATTGTTATGGTGAGGTTTAGATCCCTAGAGCGTGTGCCTCGATGGGATAAGGTTTTCTTTAGGTGGAGCATGTCCATCAATTCTGGGTTGGACATGGCCTTGTATGTCAGGCAGAGATCACCTCTGAGTAGGCAGTATGCAACCGAGTACAACTGTAATTTCTTCAGTTGAGCTGCATAGGGCATCTGTTTGAGGCCAGTGATCCTCTTGGTGAGGTACTTCTGTGGTCTTTTCAGCTGTTGCAGGTGTCTTGTAAGGTACATCCCAAATGCGGCATTGTACTCTATGATGGGTCTGATGAGTGATGAGTAGAGGGGTACAATAACCTTATTTGATCTGGATGTGAACCCTTTTGTGATTAGGTGGGCCACGTAGAAGGATTTTCTAACCACTTTGGCAATGTGATTATCAAAGTTGTGATTACTATCTACTTGGGTGACCAGATCCATTATTACATCTTCCGTATTTAGGGGACTACCACCTGTGTGGTAGTTTGTGGGTACTTTGTTTTTTCCAAAGGGGATGACTATGCACTTTTTGGCATTTAGCTTGAGGCCATGATTTTGACACCAGGTATCCGTCTCAGTGAGACCCTTTTGGAGGATGTCTGTGTCAGCCGGAGAATCAATTATAGCCCCTAGTTTGCAGTCGTCTGCGAACTTGGTCAGCCATAGTCCTCCTGTGCTTGCCTGTACCTCTGAGAAGTATATGCCAAACAGGAGAGGTCCTAAGACTGAGCCCTAGGGAACTCCATTTGTAACCGATTTAGAGTCAGACCTAGCTCCTGCCACACTCACCATGTGGGTTCTGTCCATGAGCCAGTTGGCAACCCATCTTGTGATGTAAAGGTTTATGTTCAGGCTGGTGAGCTTGTCTATAATACCAGAATGGGGAATGGTGTTGAAGGCCTTTGCGAGGTGTAGGTAGGCTGTGTGCACCACCTTTCCCTCATCTATAGCCTTGGTAACTGTCTCAAAGAAGTCCACCAGGTTCAGGAGGCATGATCTGCCCTTAACAAAGCAGAACTGGGTAGGGTCCAGTGTTTGGAGGTTCCCAATGTCTCTGTTAATGAGTTCCATGATGATGTGCTCCATAGCCTTGCAGACCAAGCTAGTCAGGCTTATAGGGCAATAGCTCCTGGGGTCTGTTGTGGCTCCACCTTTGTGGAGCGGAATAACCATTGCTGTGCACCACTCTATGGGTATGTAGCTTGTGGAGAGGCTGAGTTTGAACAGTGTGTTTAGGTGAGGGGTTAGTTCGTCTTTGAGCTTGTGTAGGATGCAGCCTGGGACACCGTCTGGGCCCATTGATGCTGTGTTTTTGGCTTTGGAGAGGGCTGTTTTAACCTGAGTGTCTGAGATTTCAGGGACTCTACATTCTTCTGGTATGGTTATGGGCCCTCTTGGGGGTGAGAGGGGGGGTGAAGTTTGCGCTGAACCTGTCTGCCAGGTTGTTGGCTATATCGGCCGGTTCAGTGTATTTTGTGCCATTCTGCACTAACTCCGAGCAGATCTGAGCATTGCCATTTAGATTCTTGACATAGCTAAAGAATGCCTTGTGGTTATCTTTGGAGTCCTTGGCAATTTTTCTGTCAAAGCTCACCTTGGATGATTTTATGAGGGATCGTAGTTTCTTGCTGATACTGATCAGGGATGTCTTCCCCTTCTTGGGATTTTCCTCTTTTCTGTACTAGTTTCCTCCTTCTATTGTATAGCTTGTTTATGGCAGGAGTTCACCAGACTGGTTTCCTTTTCTTGTAGGAGTGAATCTTGGTTTTGCTTGGGATGGCATGATCCATGCATTCTTGTTGGTATATTTAAACTTTCATTGTGGCTGGTTCTTTAGAGAATATTTTAATCTTTAAGAGTGCTTATATTTATTCAGTAGCACTGTGGCCACTCCTGAAAGTCTTGCTGTTTCGTCAACATTACCATCTGTATTAATATAAATTTCACTCAGTATAACTGGGTCCACTTGCAAGAGCTTTAGAATAGCTGGATTTGGAGTGTCTGGAGGTGATGTAACTACCTGATACTCTGGGCAGAAGTGGGCATAGTTAGCAAATCTGTGTCAGGCTTTTCCAGGTGTGTATGTGTGTGTGTGTGTGTGTGTGTGTGTGTGTGTGTGTGTGTGTGTGTGTGTGTGTGTGTGTGTGTGTGTGTGTGTGTGTGTGTGTGTGTGTGTGTGTGTGTGTGTGTGTGTATGCGTGTGTGTGTGTATGTGTGTGTAAATCAAATCTCAAAGAGTGTGTGTGCCAGTTGCTTGGAGCAAGGGCACAAAACACTGGTTTCACAGAGAGAGTGTCAGAAAACTTGGCTTGGACACTCAGCTGAGGTCTCAACTCTATAGCTGTGCCAGTGGGTAGACTTGCTGGGTACTTGGACGGAGACAAATACAGAAACCCAGACCTCTGACTGAGTGTGTTCCCTGTGTGCTCTTAAGGGACATTGTGCTTGATGCAGTGAGCTACATCTGTTAATATGGATGTATCCATTTTTGTTCCAAGTGAACGTCCCTCTCCAGTGCCAGTTTTGATGATTCAGGCACCTTGATTACTTGCCCAGAGTGGGCACATCACAGTCATAATGCCAGCATTTGGAAAACATCTAGAGCCTTTTTCATTTACTGGCATTTTAAATATTTTTATACATGCTTTACAGTATTTTGTAAGATACCACATTCAAAAGATTAAATAAGCCTTTTTTAGTCTTGTTACATTACATGTTGTATTATAAACAAAATGGCTGCCACCTCTTGTTTACTTTGTACCGCAGTGCTAATATGAGTAGTATCACTCTTTATTGCATGTATATCAACAGTGTGTCAGTTTCATATAGGTACTGGTTGTTCTAGCTGAAGGTTATCAACTTCTAATTCTGTCTTATTCTTTTAAAACTTCCTCCTCTTAAAAAGAGCAGTTTGCTATGGTAATCACAGTAATAAAGTTTCCATTACCAGCAACACCATGAAATGAGTGTTGGAGCTGCCCTCAGGCTATATCCGTGCAGGTCAGGCAAATGGGATCTTGTCAGATCTATAAAGGCTGTGTGTATGTGTGTGTGTGTGTGTGTGTGTGTGTGTGTGTGTGTGTGTGTGTGTGTGTGTGTGTGTGTGTGCACGGTGCTCAGATGTGTGCTCCTTTGCCTTGGTTAAGTAATACAGTTAATATAGTTAAAGTACTGCATTGCACTTCAGTTTAGGTACTGTAATTCTCAGTTCAGTCCAAATCTGAAGTGTGAATAGCATCTGTTATATTTATTCTTACTGCCTTATGATGTGCTTTGTACTTCTGCATGTATTCCTAATCAGTTCTCCTGTGGTAGGACCAAGTTTGCAATTCCATTAAAGTACCAGTGGTATATGTATATGTGCATCTTACATCAGAAAAAACACTGCTTTCATAATGATTGTTTTTATGCCTGCTGGCATTTCAGAGAAACTTCAGAGAGGGAATAAAAACATTTATATAAATGACTGCAATGACTCATTGTACCTTAGAAGCATAAATAGACCAGAATTACAAAATAGCTGGAAAATGAACATTCTAAATGCTGATATCCTGCTAACATGTCCTTAAACAGCCTGAATTGCTAGGAAAAAAGTAAGTATGCTTATGTAAGGAAGGATAATTTTTGTCTTTGTAGTGAAGTGTAGAAAACAACTGAACAAGGCATTATTAGACCCCGTTCTTACTTTTTTCTTCATGCAATAATATGCTGTAACTAACACTACAGCAACTGTAGTCAGTACAACCAAACACCCAGTCAGCATTTAGTTTTGCCCATGAAGAAATATGGCAGCTTAGCTTTGACAACAGCATTCAGTTTGCTACCTGTACAGAGTTCAGGCACATTACACACAGATACAAACTACATGAACACAGATAACAAGAAGGAAGTAATAAGCCAATCATGGGTTCTCACTCAGTTATTGCTACTGAACAAAAGTAGTATGTCATGACACCTTGTAAAAAATCATGTATGACCACAAAATAAATGTGAACATCCTGCACTATATGCATTTGTTTTGTTTATATAATTTGCTCCCCCTCTACCCAGAATCAGTCTGCAACCAGAAATAATTTAAATGGCAGCTGAAGCAGCATCCGATAGATTAATGACTCTGCATCTGCATCACCCCTGGTTAAACTGGTACAACTATAGCTATATGAATTCATGCCGTAACTCTCTGCTGCACAAAATGTAATGCACTTTTATTTATTTATTTATATCGGTTTACCAGGGTAGTGCACTGATATCAATGGACATTTATAGATATAACCCAGGTGAACAGGATAGCATAAGAAATGGACAAAACATATTTGCAGATCAAATGATATGCTAAAAACTAATATATATATATATATATATATATATATATATATATATATATATATATATATATATATATATATATTTATAGAGAGAGAGAGAGGGGGGGGAGAGAGAGTTACATATATAAAAATAAGCTACAACATAAGGGTCACAGAGCAGCTAATGTCAAAACATGGATGGGAAATAGAATTATGCTTAGCAGAGCTATATGGATGAGATGCAGCCATAATGACTGATATGGCATATGTTACAAGGATAGCAGCATATAATTATATAGAGAGGTAGGAAGAATCATACCTCTCAACTGTACAGATTTTCTCAAAATGTCCATATATTTGCCTTATATTTTTGGTCCATTTTTCATAAAATTGTGTCTGCCTGGCAAATCATTGAATACTGACATCAGAAAATAACAACATACATTTGAGTTTCAGACTTCATACCCTCCAGAAAATGTATGCTAATGCAAAACCTGCTATTCTATTAACTCTAAATTTGTAAGAGCAATATTTAAAAATATTCCCTATTTTTGGTCCTTTGTCCCCCCATTATTTATGGCTTTGTCCAGATTTCTTGCTCTAAGAGGTTGAGAATAGTTGGAAGAAAGGATACCCTGGACATACAGAAGGTAAGAGAGACATGCTGAGGGAAGAGGAGTAGAAAGAAGAAGTGTGAGAGAGATGCAAGAAGAAGAGGGAAGTAGGATGTATGACAGCAGGAGGGGATGACAACATGAGATAAGGATAAAGGTGTATGTCAGAGAGCTACAGGGTTCATGTAATATGACTTCAGTGAGTACAGCTACACTTTACTTTGGTGAAGAGGTGTTTCCGGAGCTGTTGTTGGAAGACTGAGCACTTTTGGGCATCTCTACTGAGACAGGAATTGAGTCCCGTGGGGGGGGGGGGGGGGTGGGGGTGACCAGGATGAAACTAGGATAGCAGCACTTTTCTTCTGCTCTGCTAATACATATATTTCTGACAGGAAATTGTATTTCTAAATAATTCACAGAATGATTCTAGTTGTCTACTGATGTACTATGTTCTTCATCTGTAAATATGCTGTAAGTAATTGCTATGTAAATTGTTAATCGCTATGTAATCCAGTGTAACTACTGTCTGTTTATTTTAACTGTGGAGCTTTTCTCCCCAGGCCTCCACTGAAAATGGACCTACGTCCAGTCAGACAATCCCGGTCAACAAATATAAATAAATAAAATAAATAAATAAAATAATCCTAAACAGCAGTTAAGTGAACTACGATAAACTTTGGTGTCCTAAGGGACTATATCAACAACTTTTCTTAAAATTCAACTATTTTCCTGTCAAAATCTGACAGAGAAAAAAAGTTCACTGTATCCTGCAGCACCATGAATTATACAAAGGAAACATCTCAAGACTTTGTTCAAAAAGTGCTTCAGTCATTACTGACTAATATTGAAGAATAGATGGATTGGACACCAAAATAGATGACTTTAAGAAAAACTGTTCCAAGCAAAACGAACAAATTAATGAAGCTTTGCAGAGAAACCAGATTTCTGGTACGGAAGACTTCTTGAATGATATGGAAGGAAGATTAAGTGAAGGGAAAAACAATATTGAATTTCTGTTAAAACAGAACAACTCTTTATTAGCCAAAATAGATAACCTTGAGAACAGGTCCTGCAGGAAGAACATTTGCATTTTTGGTCTACCAGAAGGAACAGAGGTAACAATATGGTTAATTTCTTGTCTACCTGGCTCCCTAAAACTTTAGATTTGCCTGAAGTTCATTCCTTTGCTGTAGACAGAGCACACAGAACTCTAGTTAATCCTGTATCAAAGTCCAGTACTTCCTCATAGTACATCATGGTTAAATTTGTTTCATCTCAGGATAAAGAAATGGTACTCAAAACTGCCTGGGCTAAGTCACCACTTAATGCAGAAGGAAATATTATTCATTTTTATAATGACTATTCAGCAACAGTGATGTCTAAAAGGAAACAATTCCTTTCCCTTACTAGATAACTTAGGAATTGAATCCCATAGTTTAGGTGCTAGGATGGAGAATCCATGGTCACTGCAATAATGTTTACTTTACAGAGTTAGTAGGGGGAGTCGAGATTGAGAGATACCCCTGAGATTATATGTGGGGGTTTTGGTGAAAGGTTTATGAGTGTCAGGTGATAATGTCTCAGGAGAAAGAGCTTTGTGAATTAGTGATCCTAGTAGGAGGCTGGCTCTCAAATGTACTGGAAGCCCTTTAGCTTTGGTGAGGCTTGGGAGTGGATGGAGTTAGTAATGAACCCATGGATTGTACTGGAAATGGTTTGTAAGGTGCTGACATTTTTCTTTAAGGCTGCAGCTATAATGGATAGTTAATATTCTAGTTGAGATAAAAGTTATTCCTAATTATCACAGCTATACCTTTTGGTATGATCTCATCTCATCTCCTTTACCTTCCTTGTGCCTCCTCCCCTCCTTCCTTTCTTTTTGCTGCTGTAACTTTTTTCCTTATCTTCCTATGTCCTAGATTTTGAACAAGTCTTTATAGTAAACAAATATTCTTCTGTAAAACCTGACAATCGCTGCATACTAATGATACTGCACTGCATATACTGCCCTGTATTTAAAAAATACATTTATTCATATACTAATAATATAAAAAGTCCTCCAGGCTTGAATAATTATATTACAATAAGATCTTTTCTCAATAATCAAAGATGATTTCAGTATCTATTGCATAATTGTTTATATATTTTATTTATATATATATACTCTATTTTTATCTTAAGGGTTTTATTACACATACATAAATGTTTTTATTTCTTGTACCATATTACAGTTAATATCTATTTAATGATTTAAGACAGTTTCCATTATTGAATATGTTTAAGTATACATAGAAACGTGGTTTTTTAAGCAAATTTATAAAATATATACCAATTCACTCAATATTTATCTACTCATTTAGTAAGATTTTTTGTTTAATTTATGCATAAATGAATAAATAATATTGATAGTGTATGATTAAATATATATTTGATAATTTTAAAAGATTTTTTATTTCATTAAATACTTAATTCTATATTTACATATAGTTATATATATGTACATTTAAATATTTTGAATATTAGTGTATTTGATAGGATTTATATGTTCCAGTACCATAACCTTGAATAAAAGTCTGTTTTAGTTTCCTTTGATATTATAATATATACAATATATACTGGCTTATTTTATTCCACCTTACTTATATATTATTCAGTATATTTTATGATATTTATTTATTTATTCATTTTTATGTACATATATATATTTATTACTATTATATAAAAAAAAATTTTAACAATAGTACTTATTATATACTAAATGTCACTTTCAGAAAGGGTAGATGAAATGAGATGAGCATACATTATATATGAGCTATAAGATGTTATACATGGAATAAATGTTACATATGGAATAAATGCATATATATACTTTAAGAGGTTTTAAAATGTGTTTAAACATAAGCATGGTTTATTGCTTTACAAGTATCTTAATGCCTTTTAGGTTTGTCTTGTATACTGTTTTATGGCTTTAAAAGAGCCCTCTCTGAGAATGGTTTGTTTTAATTAAATTATCAGCTAATTGATTAATTCAATCAACTAAATAAGCGCCTTTTGGCTAAGCCTCCCTATAAATATGCTGCTTGTTTTAATATTATACTGTCTGAAGAAGCGTATCGTAGCATCTGAAAAGCTACCGTTTGTCTTTTTCTGTTACGAATAAACTGTTTATGCAACGTGGAGAGTCAGAAGCTTTTTGTTCTACATACAAATAATATAACTATTTTTAATCAAAACTATTTGTAAAAAAAAAAAAACAAAAAACAAAATTGTTACTATTTTCATCAAAACCTCCAGCTGCAGAATTCAAGATTTTTTCAGATAACAATACAGAAATAAAACAGGTGCTATCTGCAAAACTTTTAGGAATCACTTTTGATAACAAACTCTCTTTTGAACAACACATTCTCAATACAGTAAAGAAAACACATTTCAGACTTGGCAAACTATATCAACATAAACACTACCTAGATAAACAAACTAAGATAAAACTAGCAAACACTTTGCTTATCCCATTCCTCTTGTATGGAAGCCCGATTTTCACCAACCTCCATACAGCCCTCAGTAATAAGCTCCAATCTTGCTACTATAAGATAGCAAAATGTGCCTCTAACATGTCCAACTGCTCACACCACTGCAAAGCCATCCCAATCCTGTCCTGGCTTGAATTTCACCACTATCTCTCTTATACTCAGTTAACACTTGCTCATAAGTTAATTTTCAAACCTGATAGCTGTCCTGCCCTCCAGTGTATCTTACATACATACACCCCAACTAGACCCCTCCGGTCTTCAAAAAGGACACTTAAATATAGCTAACTCCAACAAAAGAGCAGGACAATGCCTATATTCCTATGACATTGCCAAACTGTGGAATAGCCTCCCCTCATACATTACTCACCTTGACTCCCTAATAGCAAAGCTGCACATAAAACCTACTATTTAAATAATCCCAGCTGTACCTGTGAAATACAGTGTAAGTTCCCTCAACTTCACACACTTAACTACTCTGATCCTACTCTTTAACCCTCTGTTATATTACTATATATATAGTTATATTACTATATATAACTATATTGTTTCTGTAGGCTACACACTAAAGTGCGCTAGCCGATTTACAGCATTTATAGCATTTACTGTCTGTTTTTTTCCTTGTCTCTGTAATAAAACAAAAAAAATCTCTTGTTTTCCCGTCTTACTGAACTAGAGTAGTCCAGTTTCAGAGTTGCTGATCCCTGGGCTTTGTTTTTAGTTCCTGTTACTGATCCATTGCCTTATTAGGGAGGAGGGAAGTTTCTTTGCTTACCAGTGGGAGTGGGAAGCACTGAGCAGCCTTTCTGTCCGATTTGGTGAAGTTTCAGCCAGAAACTAGTAGTCCATTGGTCGTTTTGGGCCAATTCCTAGCTCCTTTCAGCCCCTGCTATAAAACACGCTAAACACGCGTTTTCCAGCTTGTACCAACTCAGCACAGATCCTCGTGGTGGCCTGCAGAGTGATCCAAGCAGCAGAGAGCTAAAGAGTGACTTTCTACCAGATATAAGTATTTTTTGTGGCTTTCCCACTGTTATTTAAGCTAGCGACTGCATTTCACCTGTTTTATTGCTACTTTAAGTGATTTCTGCATTTTACACTGTTTATTGCACTTTAAGTTACTAATTGTTGCAAATTGTTTCTGTAGGCTACACACTAAAGCGCTAGCCGATTTACAGCATTTATAGCATTTACTGTCTGTTTTTTTCCTTGTCTCTGTAATAAAACAAAAAAAATCTCTTGTTTTCCTGCCTTACTGAACTAGAGTAGTCCAGTTTCAGAGTTGCTGATCCCTGGGCTTTGTTTTTAGTTCCTGTTACTGATCCATTGCCTTATTAGGAAGGAGGGAAGTTTCTTTGCTTACCAGTGGGAGTGGGAAGCACTGAGCGGCCTTTTTGTCTGATTTGGTGAAGTTTCAGCCAGAAACTAGTAGTCCATTGGTCGTTTTGGGCCAATTCCTAGCTCCCTTCAGCCCCCTGCTATAAAACACGCTAAGCGTAGCTGATTTATGAGTTACCACTGTTGCACACAAGAGCAGCGGTTAAACAAGGTTAAACTATTTGGGCCATCTAAATTCCACTCTTCCAATTTTCCCTTAAAACTACCTTCCTCGAGCTGTACTGCTGATCTAACCAGCATATCCTATAACTGAAAAGTTCATCTCTACTTGATTCCCAAGTAGACTATTCTCTATCTGTAAAGCCTAGCACTTACTCCTACAGTACTTGCACCTTGATAAAGCACTCTTATTATAGATAGTACCCCACCAGCCTAAAACCCACTTCCCCCGGAGTCCTTTGAAAGTCACTTTATCTACTACTTCTAGTATGTCGAGGGATCAGTTGCTAGTGTCTTCTCCTGCTCAACTGGTGAACCTGGGAATATTGAGGCAATGTTACAACTGCCTCATGTACACAGACAATCCTCTCCTTCTCCCACAAAACACAAATACATGCGAGAGATGCAACTATACGGCTAAACTGGAGGCTGAGCTCTCTCAACATAGGACTGGCAAGACCAGACAGGAGGAGAAGGTAACCACACACAATACATACCCAGTCACACATGGTACCATCACAACTTCAAATCATACACATACTCACACAAAGACATACTCGGAGGCTCTGATCAAAATTTTACCAAAACAGCAGAGGCTACCAAAGCAGACACCCAAACAACTACCACCTCACGACCCAACACATGCAACACATAGACCACACAGTCAGAGTGTCAAACAGTCACAGCCCTTAAGGCCAAACAAAATGCCAGACACACTTGTCATTGGTGATTCCATAGTCAGACACACTGACGTCCCGCTCACCAGACTGAGTAAAGAGAAGGTCACAGTAAGCTGCCTGTCGGGCGCTAGAATCCGTCACATAACGCAAGCACTCAGGTCTCTCAACAGCAGGTACAAGTACGACACAGTCATTGTCCACGCTGGTGTCAACGACCTGAGGCGTACCTCCTTGGACTACATGAAAGGGACATCGAGGAGCTCTCTGATTATGTAGCCCAGGCAGGTATGACCCTGACCTTGAGCAGTATCCTACCTTCACCTAGAATGATGCCACAATACAGTGATAAGATGATCAGCTTTAATAATTGGCTTAAATTCTGGTGTCATTCAAAGGGGATCCAATGTCTGTCTGCCTGGGATGACATGCTGGACAAGCCACGCTGCTTTGCAAGGGACGGCTTGCACCTGTCACCCTGGGCTTCCGGATATTGGCAAAGGCTCTTGCCACCCCATAGTGCCTTTTTAGGCAAGGCTCAAATTCTAAACCTACCACCCTAGAACACCAAAAGGAAAAAACTAAGGGTAATGCTGCTCAATGCCAGAAGTCTCAATCTCAAGATGCACGCACTCGAGGCCCTTCTCAATATGGAGAACATCGATGTCTGTGCTGTGACAGAAACCTGGTTCAAGGCTCCTGAGAGCACCCCAGCACTAACAGGTTTCACCTCATATCATGCGTTCGGCCCCAAAATCCGGACAACACCAAGAAAGGAGGGTGTCCATATTCATAAAGGACACCCGCACCTCAAGGTTGGTGGCAACACACGATGCATCGGAGACCATCCAGGTGCAATTAACCATAGGCAAGACTGCTCTGCAATTTGTAGCATGTTACAGGCCACCCTCTCAAACTCAGGAACCTCACATGGCCTTCCTGAAAACATTGGAGGGGATAAATGTATCTCCAAACACCATCATACTAGGTGACTTCAACTACCCTAATATAGACTGGGAACACTACTCAAGCCCAAACACTCTAACCCAAAGATTCCTGGAGTTCATAAACTCAAATGCCATGGAACAACTAGTCACCATCCCCACAAGAGGAGAAAACATACTTGATCTCATCATCACGAACATGGGATCAAAATGTTCAACACCGGAAGTATACCCCTCACTGGTGAGATCAGATCATAAACTAATCTCGCTGGAGGTCCTCATCCCGCCCCCACCTGAAACAAAAAAGACCACAGTGAAAAACTTCTCAAAAGCCGATTTCACACTTCTAAAAACTAGTGTGGTCTCCTTTAAGGCCCCTGAGCCAGTGGTAAACATTACTCAAACCGCTGAATCACTATGCCTTCTACCAGCACCTACAGGACTGCATGGATCAGGCAATCCCAAACAAAACTAAGACTCTGTACCAAAGGCAAGCGTCCAGTCTGGTGGACCCCAGCCATAAACAAGCTCTACAACAAAAGGAGGAAGCTACTACAAGATAGAGCAAAATCCTTGAAAGGTAAGACACCTTTGATCATTATAAGTAAAAAACTAAGAGCTCTCATAAAATCATCCAAGGCAAATTTTGAGAGAAAAATCGCCAAGGACTCTAAAGAGAATCATAAGGCCTTCTTTAGCTATGTTAGAAACCTAGGAGGAAACTCCCAGATATGCTCAGAATTAGTTCAAAATGATGTGAAAATTACTGAACCTACACACATTGCCAACATACTGGCTGACAGGTTCAGTGCAAACTTCTCCCCCTCCCCAAAGGAGAGATATCTATTCCAGAGGATTGTAGCCCCCAAACATCTCCAACGCCCAGGTGAGAACTGCCCTCACTAAGGCAAAAACACAGCATCCATGGGACGGATGGTGTCCCCGGCTGTGTGCTTCATGAACTCAATGAGGAATTAAACCCACAGTTAGGACAGCTGTTTAATCTTAGCCTCCCTCAGGATACGTGCCCAAGGAGTGGCGCTTGGCGACTGTGGTCCCACTTCATAAGGCGGTGCCTCCACAGACCCTGGAAATTACCGCCCCATTAGCTTGACAAGCCTTATCTGCAAAGCCATGGAGAGGATCATAATGGAACTCATAAATAAAGACATAGGGAACTTGCAGACTTTGGATCCAACTCAGTTTGGCTTTGTCAAAGGCAGATCCTGCCTCTTAAACTTGGTTGACTTTTTGAGACAGTCACCAAGGCCATTGATGAGGAAAGGCAGTCCATACAGCCTACCTCGACCTGGCAAAGGCCTTCGACACAATACCCCACTCAGGTATCATCGAAAAACTCATCAGCTTGAATGTAAACCCATACATCACAAGATGGGTTGCAAACTGGCTAAGTGACAGAACCCACAGGGTCAGAGTTGCTGGAGCCATGTCAGACTCAAAGCCTGTCACAAGTGGTGTCCCACAGGGCTCAGTCCTGGGTCCACTCTTGTTCGGCATCTACTTTTCTGAAGTACAAGCAAACACAGGAGGGTTATGGCTGACAAAGTTTGCAGATGACTGCAAACTGGGCCATAGTCGAAAACACATCTGACACAGATATCCTCCAGAAGGGCCTCACAGAAATGGATAACTGGTGCCAGAGCCATGGCCTGAAGTTAAACGCCAAAAATGCATAGTCATACTCTTGGGAAAAACAAGGTTACCCCTAGCTACCATATAGGTGGCAATCCACTGAGCACAGAAAAAGTCATCAGAGATCTGGGGACCCAGGTTGACAGTAGCCTTCGTATGACACTCATGTTGCTAAAGTAGTTAGGAAAACCTTCTATATCACCCACCTGATCATGAAGGGATTCACATCTAGATCAAGGGAGGTCATCGACCCTGTACTCATCACTCATTAGACCTATGATTGAGTACAATGCCCGTTCGAATGTATCTGACCAGACACCTGCTGCAGCTTGAAAGGCCCCAAAAGTTCCTCACCAAAAGGATAAAGGGTCTCAAAAATATGTCTTATGCTGCCCGACTGAAAGAACTCCAGCTCTATTCAGTCTCATACCGCTTGCTCAGAGGTGACCTGTGCCTGACATATAAGGCCATGTCAAACCCAGATTTGATGAATATGCTTCACCTCAAAAATCTAGATCCCTCAGAACCACAAGGGCGGAGACTTAAACCTTGACACGGTTATAAATAGAACGTGCTGGAGGGAGAGATTCATCACCCAGAGACTCCCTATGCTGTGGAACAAAATCCCGGTACATGTGAGGCAGAGCACCTCTCTGGCCTTGTTCAAGAGGAATCTTGACCAATGGATGGGAGATTGCAGATATACCCCAGGGATTACTTCAGTGTCACTGCTTGACAGAGGCACAGCAAAATGATAGGCATAGTTTTTATTCAAACTAAAGGGGTGGCGAAAGCCACATAACTATGGGCTAGGCTTATAAATGCCCTTGGGCAGATAGCCTAGTATGAACCTATGAACCTATGAACCTATATGATTTTCTTCCTCCTCTATATGATTGCTTCTCCTAACTACGATATGTGCAATTTACTAATGATTATGATTAATTTCTTGTGAATGAAAGTATGTTATTATGTATCCATACAGTCTGATGATTATGTAATAACTATATACCATTACTCCCCACCCTATGCTAATGTATGTATATCTCTTTCACTTTGTATTTGCATTGTACAATATTTGATTACCTGTGGAGCTTTTCTCCCCGGGTCTCCACTGAACAGAGGACATTCTCCATCAACAAATGCCAATATATTAAATAACTAAAAAATAATAAATAAATGATGTCAAGCTGTCTGAATAATGGAACTGCTGCTCATGAATGAAACTGATTGTAAATGATGAAATAATACAAATGATGTCCATGGTGTACAGTAGAGCTTTTCTCCCTGAGCCTCCACTGAAAAAAGACACTGCTCAATCGGACTTTCCCAGTAAACACATGGCAATGAATAAATACGAAAATAAACATGCTTTATATATATTTAACAGTGCAAGGAGACTGCTCCGTTAGGGACTCTGTAGCATATCAATGTTTCAACAAGGGATAGCATGCTCAACAGAATATCTGGTGCTGCATACTTATTCATATACAGGCAGAAGTCATTTACATAAATGTAACACTGATTAGTATTCAACAGATACATTGTTTCATGTAGGCTAAATGTAACTATGAATGGACATTTATTTAAGCAGCACACTTTTATTCATCGAATGGAATCATATGTATTTTTTTATTTTATACAAATAAATATGCATGAAATGAAAAATGTTTATAATAAAGTTAAACTATTGTTTTAATTTTCCTAGACCATCTAAACTTGTAGCTCTCTCTTTGTTAGTTTACCTTTTAACTTCTTTCTCTTGAACTATTGCACTGTTTATTGATTATAGTGTAAAATTATTTCTTTCTTTATTTATTTATTTTTATTTTATACTTGTTTAATGCGGATTTCTGACTGGGCCAGTGGCCCTTATTCAGAGGAGGCCAGAGGAGAAAAGCTCCATTACAAAAGCAGGTTAAAAACAATACAATAAATCAATAACAATCAATACTATATAACTTTGGAAAATATAGGTAGTAAATAGTTTATACGTAAACAATTAAAATTGAGGGAGTAATAAAAAGTGGAAAAAAGAAAGCTAACAAATAAACTAGCATGATATAGCTTGTGCCATCATAGAGAAATGACTGATCAGTAGATCAATATCATGGTTTTGCTGGTAAATATTTATGAGATACATGTATGGTATATGAACAAGAATATGGCTGCTTGTTGGTATCCTAGTGCTACTAGTTCTAAATGAGGGGATATGATGAAACTGTAGGAAGGTTGAGATAGGTAGATAACATAGGAGCAGTAGTGAGCTTGAGATAGGTAGAGAGGAAATTGGAATTCCATGATAGAAGGAATAGTTTTTGTTGCTCATCTACTTTGGACACAGTAGAAGAGTCTACATGGGTTCTTTTCAAGCAGCCTTATTTTATGCAAACACATCACGACAGAAGTTTACTGACTTCAACTTAAGTATCTTATATGCAAATTAACTACTGCAATCATACATGCTCACTCTCTGGCTGCACTCTCAAAATGGCATTGGGAAGAACACGTTCCTGGTATTTATACGTGCACACTCAGTACTTGATATGCTTCTTAGAAACACAGCACTTACACTCTGATCTGCACCCTCCCTCTTTCAGAAATAGATCATGCAATGTTATGAATCTATTTGGCATGCAGATATCACAGGTAGTTCTTTGTCATACATTTATACAACACTAGACACATATATACACAGTTAAGTCCAAGTTGCTGTGTATTTCACACTGGGCCTGGATATTCAACCATATCGCGTGACATAAAACTGGGAATTGGAGTTAGCAGCTGGATCTGTCTCTACAAAATGTTTGACTTTGGAAGTATTTGGAACATCTTCAGGAGTGGAATCAGAGGTTGGAACACACTCTGGGATGGGAACATTTGATTTGCTCTGAAATCTCGAGTCTGTATCACAGGAGCAATGCTGCAATGCTGATTCTGGTACAGGAAGAAGATGTTTACAATTTCTCCTGTACTCTACACCCTCAAATTCTATAAGGTAGGATCTTGGCTTCTGCACATATACATGTAACTTGTCCAATCTGGTCAAAACCTTTCACCATTTGTAGTCTCACTGTTTCTCCTTCCCTGAATGGATGAAGAAATCAGCTTGATTTATCATAACTGGACTTCTGGATAGAATGCTTCTTGAATAACTGAACCTTGATGGTTTTATTGTTCTTAGCTTTAGGTCTCAATAAACTGGAACTAATACTTAGTATCATTCTAGTTTGCCTGGATAGAAGTCTTTGAGCAAGTGAGCCAAGAATATCATCACAGAGTATGTTTCTGAGATTAAGTAAATTCAAAAGTACATCGGTATTGTCACACTTTCACCTTTCAAGTAATTGCTTTGCACTCTGCACTGCATGTTCAGCTAGATATTCAGGACTACAAGTGATATGTATTG
Organism: Protopterus annectens; assembly: GCF_019279795.1. Lineage (NCBI taxonomy): Eukaryota > Metazoa > Chordata > Ceratodontiformes > Protopteridae > Protopterus > Protopterus annectens. The sequence continues at coordinate 516,816,154 of NC_056727.1, read as the reverse complement.
TCCCATTCTCTTGCAAATTTCTGAAACAACTGACTAGTAAATGGAGTACCATTGTCAGAAATAACTTTGTGTGGACTGCCATGGACTGAGAAATGACATTTCAACTTGGTAATAACTGCAGTGGATGCTAGGTTAGGTAGTAGATCAATCGCAAGCCAGTTCGAATAAGAGTCTACCAATAATAAGTAGCGTTGATTGTTCCACTCGAAGATATCAGTGGCTACTGTTGACCAAGGTAGTTCAGGAACTGGACTTAGCTGAAGTGTTTCTCTTTGCAAATGCAGTGTAGTACTACTGCATACTGAACAAGAAGAAAGTACTTTATCGGTGCCTTTCAGTAATAAAGGCCAAAATACTAATTCTGTTGCTCTTCTCTTAGTGGATGTGGAACCTGGGTGACCATGATGCAAAATTTGGATATTGTAAGGAAGCAGGAACAACAATTTTAAGACCTTTGAAAATAATGCCATCTTCCATCAACATTTCATCTCTGTAAGCACTTCAGGTGGTACACTAGATTTCTTTAACAGCCATCCAACATTAATGTAGTGATTGAGCTTTTACAAAATTGGACCAGTCGTTTGTGTGATCTCTTAACTCATCAAGCCTAGTGGTAGAACAATTACGCACTGCCATCACATCAAAGTAAAAATTCTCTGCATCAAGCTGTTCCGTTGTATTTCTGGGTGATCTGGATAAGGTATCAGCCAGATAGAGAAGTTTGCCTTTCATATAGGCCATTTTGAAGTTGTACTTTTGCAATTTGAGCATTATTCTTTGCAATCTCGCTGGAGCTGAATGCATAGGCTTCTTTAGAATGGTAACTAGTGGTTGATGGTCAGTTTCAATCAGAATAGCTTGACCATAAATATAATCATGAAACTTGGAACATGCAAATACTATTGCCAAAAGTTCTTTCGCAATATGAGCATACTGCATCTCAGTTTGGGTAAGTGTTCTAGATGCATCGGCTACTGGTCTGCCCTCTTGAAGTATAACTGCACCATGACCAAATTTTGAAGCATCAAAGGAAAGAGTGATTGGTTTATTCACATCATAGTATCTTAATGTAGGTGTGGTGGCAATTTTCTGCTTAAGGTTTTCAAATGTCTTCTGGTGCTGATCTAACCATGACCATGCAACATTTTGGAGCATCATCTCACTTAAAGGTGCTGTCGGCTCACTGAAGTCTGGTATAAACTTGCCTAAATAGTTGACCATGCCTAGGAAACACTGTAGAGCTTGAATATTGTCTGGTGCTGACATGTCAAGAATAGCTGCTTGCTTGGTTGAGTCTGCTCTCAAGCCAGTACTGGTAAATAAATTGCCTACATATGTAACTTCTGGTAGTCTGAATTTGCACTTCAGAGGATTGAGCTTCAAGTTTACTTCACGTGTTCTATCTAGGACTTTCTTGAGCTTTCTTTCATGGTCTGCTTCATCTTTGCCTCCAACTAATAGATTGTCTACTATTATGGCACAAGGATAACCTGAACAAATTTGCACCACTCCACGCTAAAGACTTCACTTGCAGAATTTATTCCAAATGTCATCCTTAAGAATCTATATCTGACAAATGGGATACCAAAAGTGGTTAGTAATGAGGATTTGTAATGATTTGTAATCAAGCATCACTTACCAAAATGAACTTTTTGCATCTAAGATAGAAAAAAGCAGTGGCATTCAGTATTAGGGCTGTGACGTCTTTGACTGTGCGCATTGAAGTATATGACCTCTTCAGCACTTTGTTCAAATCTCTTGGGTTAGTACATATTCTGATTTCATCTAAGCCTATTTTGTGAGCTGCTACCATAGATGACCTTAACTTTATCCTGCATAGCTATTGGAAGTCTGACTACTGGAGTGACCTCTGGATCTAACTTCATGGAATACACAACTGGAAGTTTGCCCAACTTGTTATCGAAAACATCAGCATATTCCGAGAAAATGGCTTCAGAAAAATTAGAACTAGGAGATGCATTTATGTAATGAATTTCTTTGGTAAAAGAAAACAGATTCATTTTCAAACTACCTTTGAGACTCAGTAAAGACTGTACCGGTCTTTAGGCTACATAGAATAACAAGTTGTAACAGTTCTTGGCCACATAACAAGAAAGCATCACTGAGCCTTTGGTTTGAATTTCTTCACCTCCATATGCAACAAGTCTCGCACTGCTGACCACATTGAGTTGTTCATTAGTTCTCACTTTAGTAAATGTGTCTGCTGATATAACATTACACTTTGAATGGGTGTCAACTTTAAGCTCTGTGGATTTACGCTTGATCCAGACAGTACAAAACACTTCACTCTTTGCCAATAAATTCACTTCATCAACTCTCTCAGCAATTTCTGATACACCATCTACATAGAAAGTTGACTGCTGCGGCTCTACTTGATCAACTTGCTTTTTTGTGTGACCTTTCTTTACAACTGTGCAAGCTTTACTTGATTTGCAAAACTTTTGGAAATAGTTCCATGTTTTACACTTGTGACATTGCTGACCGAATGCTAATCTCATGATTTGTATATTAGAGAGAAAAAGTGACAACTATGTGAAATCAAAAATGAATAGATGTGGTAGTTGTAGATGGTGCAGATATATAGCAGTAGGTTCCAATCTCACAGTGGCAGGCTTCGGTCGTTCTATTGCATGTCCTGGGAGATGCAACTGTGTCACCAAGTTTTGTGTATATGTTGCATCTTGTATGACCTGCGATGCTTTTTACGTGGGCAAGACCACAAGATGCTTAAAAGAGAGAATCAGGGAACATTGTGGTTCCATTAGAGGAAAGGATGACCACAATGCCCTCTATTTACATAGTAGAACTTGTCACGAATTCAAAAAATTTTTATTTTTTGTAGTGGACAAAATCAAATCTGACACATTTGGAGATATTGACAATCTTGTTGCACTCCGTGAAATGGAATGGCAGATTAGGCTAAATGCTACCAAACATCCGGGGATTAATGAAAGTATTTCTTTAAAACCTTTGTTAAAATTTTGATCTAATTTTATTTAGATTACATTTAATTTATTGGATGGGTGTCTAATATAATGTTTTAAGCATTCATTTAGATGGTTGTAACAACAATAAGTCAGTGTAGTATTGTTATAACTATACTGACTAGTTTTATGCAAGGAAATAACAAGTAT